>NC_091568.1:15032928-15035428 GCF_042767895.1 Penaeus vannamei
AGGTCCGTGATCTTTGAGGATAACTTTACGTGTCTCTTTTTAGATTTAGAAGAAGAAAAAGAATGGTAACCTACATGCAAGGGAAAAGTATAAACGGAAGAATGAATAGGATATAAAAAAGAAGAATATGAACTCTGATCTTATCATGCTAAAAGTACTTACATCTAAAAGAAAAATGAAAAAGGAGAATAATAGAGAAGACAAAGCAGGAAAAGCAAAATTGAAAGGGGGTCCATAAGCCCCTTTCCCCCAGCCCCCCTCCCCCCTGCCCCTCCTTGGCTACGCTATTGACCCCGCCTCACTCACCCCAGTCGGTCAGCTGGATCCGCCTCAACGCCTGCTGCCAGCGGTTCTTCATCATCTTTAGCATGGGGCGTCCTGCGGCAGTCAGCGTCCTCATGTCATTGCTACCAGCTGGGGTCCTGGTACTCGCCGCAGGTCCTGGTACGTGGCGCGGGCCTCCGAACCAGAAGTGGTCCCCCCCGTTCTTCGCGGAAGCTCCGGCACATAAATCAGCATCGAGATACCGCTCCCGAAATCCGATACCGCCCGCGAACCGAGATATTCCGAGTCTCGAGTCCAAGGCTAACGCGCGCACATTTCACAGGTTTCTTACCAGTCCTCAACAACACGATTTTCGGACATCCTTCATGGCCTCTTTTTGCCCGCGCTTGCTGTCAGGCTTTTGTCTTTCGGCCTTCCGTGCATCTTTTTCTTGTTCGCGTCCATGGTGCGTGTGCAAGGGTGCCCCTGGGCTCACTCGAATTTATCCTCGTTTTGTTAGTATATAAAATGAAAAGGGTTGAGGTCTAATCATGTGTGAGAGTTTATTCACTGTTTTGGGCTGCAAAAGTAAGAAGAAATTCGTTAAAGAATACTATCATTCTGATGTCACCTCTAAGGAAACCGAATGGGTTCACATACATAAAACATTAAATTTCAACAAAAAATACATTTATTATTCACAAACATAAACAGTTAAACACATATACATACACATACTAACACACACACACACACACACACACACACACACACTGTCGCACACTGCAGTATACTGTCGGTTGTCACGGCACTTCAGAACAATATTCCCAGCAGTAGCATGATTTATCTAAGTAGGAGGTTGGTCGCAAATTAAGGCTTGAGACAACTTCCTTTCAGCGACCCAAGGAAATGATAATATTCAGAAGAAAATGTATGATGATTTTTTTTTAATGGACATTCCCTTTCCCAAAGTCGAAGTGAACCTTAACCTTGGTCCCTAGAATTCTCAAACTGACCATTCAGCATTGCCAGTGTCCGAACCGCCAGTTTAGACTCTCGCATCATAAAAGGAAGTTGACCAGCGTGTGTGGATCAAAAGAAAAGCAAATCGAGAAGAAAAGGGCGAGGGAAATCCTGTCCATATTACATCCTGAGTCGTGTAGTGCGATGTTGATTAATGCGAAACAGGTACAGACAAAGAGAACGAGGAGAGAAGGGTGAAAGGAGGAGGGAGAAGAAACACGATCATATGTAATATCGCGAAAGGAGGAAGTGAATAGAGAGGGGGAGAGCAGTTGGGGGGAGGGGGAGGACCAATGAATTCTCAACATGCATTGCAACTCGACAGTGTATAATAGACAGCCATCGATCCATACCACCTAAAAAAAAATCTCAAATGATACGAGAGAAAGATGAAACGGAATAAAGAACAAGCAACCAAGCGGAAAAAACAGGCATAATAATAGAAGAAATTACACTTAAATGTTTTCTTCAGCCTTACGTAACTCTCCTCGTGCACAATGTCTTCTGTACCTGAATGCATCTTAAACGCCGCACGCTCATTAAAGGAAATTGCACGTTATCACAACTCCTCCTCAAGGCATAGTCATTTCCCGGACGCAAATGTAGCTTTAAAAACTTCATATATTCTAGAAGGAAGATCATAGAAGGAAGGTCATCATAGGTTCATCATTATTATCATCATCAATGCTATTATAATTATAATCATCTTTATTAATGATAATATTGCAGTTATCAATACTATTGCTTTTAATTGCTATTGCTATTTTCATTATTATTATCATTATTACAATCATTATTATCATTATTATTAATATCATTACACACACTCTCTCTCTCTCTCTCTCCTCTCCCTCTCTTCCATCTCGCTCTCTCTCTCTCTCTCTCTCTCTCTCTCTCTCTCTCTCTCTCTTTATCTCTCTCTCTCTCTCTCTCTCTCTCTCTCTCTCTCTCTCTCTCTCTCTCTCTCTCTCTCTCTCTCTCTCTCTCTCTCTCTCTCTCTCTCTCTCTCCCCCCCTCTCTCTCTCTCTCTGTCTCTCTCTCTCTCTCTCTCTCTCTCTCTCTCTCTCTCTCTCTCTCTCTCTCTCTCTCTCTCTCTCTCTCTCTCTCTCGCTCTCTCTCTCTCTCTCTCTCTTTAAGTATTAATATTAGAGTTAGTATAGTTAGTATAGGGCCGAGGAAAATGAATCTTTCGCTACCATTATTGCCTGATATC
>NC_091568.1:15042928-15057928 GCF_042767895.1 Penaeus vannamei
ACATCGATTACAAATTGTTTATTGTATCGTTATCAGTCGTTGGTGTATTGAGCCTCCAAGGGGGGAGTATAGCTGAATATAACAATGAATATGCAACTTAAGTAAATAAGAAATGCTTATAAACATGTAAAATAAATGATAATGAATGCATGAAAAATAATAAAGGAAGATCATAAATACATGAAAAAGAGAAAAAAATGATATTGATCAATAACAATTAATCATAAAATATAAAACAAACAAGAACCTGCAAAATAATAAAATAAAGCAAAAACAACAATAAAAAAATACAAAATAAACAGCAAAAAATCACAAAAGGTTTCAGCCACACACTCCGACACCCGGCTGCTTGTCCAGTAACGATTGGAGGGGCCACGGGCGTTGCCACCTGTAGCTCGAGGGGCGGCCGCCTGGGCAAACTAGGTCTCGTGGCTTGCGATTCAGCGTCGAGGAAAATGACTTGCTGGGATTGAGGTTTGGATCTCCGCCGCTGGGGATGGTGTGGCGATGGTGGATGAGGTCGTGGTGGTGCTGTCTGGGGCCGTGGCTGGGATGGAAGACTAATGTGGAAATGATTGTGGTTGTTAGAGGCAGTTTTAATAAGAATGGGGATGTGGTGTGATATGTAGAATGCGCTAGGGATTACCCGTACATACTGCGGGAACTCGTGCCTGTTGCAAGAACAAATCTTCCATTGTTCTAAACCTACTTCATTTCTGAACTGACAGAGGTCACCTTTAACGCACAAACACAAACTATATGTATACACACACACGCACACATACATACATACATACATACATATATATATATATATATATATATATATATATATATATATATATATATATATATATATATGTGTGTGTGTGTGTGTGTGTGTGTGTGTGTGTGTGTGTGTGTGTGTGTGTGTGTGTGTGTGTGCATATATATGTGTATGCACACAGACACACACACACATGTATATGTATATATATATATATATATATATATATATATATATATATATATATATATGTGTGTGTGTGTGTGTGTGTGTGTGTGTGTGTGTGTGTGTGTGTGTGTGTGTATGAAAAAAGCTAAAAGGAAAGGGTTTTGATAAGGTCAATCTCAAATACTATTATTGATAATGGTAATGTCAAACAGGTAATACTAAGACATGAACAGTAACGCACTGCATTACGATGAATTGATTATCAAATTATAGTCATTGTCAAGAAATTGAACGTTCATAGTCTTATTATAAAAAGAATTTCCCAAAAATTCCAAAGTAAAGAACATTGAATAACAGACTAATAATAGTGGCTAAGACTAATGTATAAAAATACACTGAATCATAATGCTTATTTACAATAATTAAGATACACTTTGGCAATACGTCTCTAATAATTAATACTGCAAATAGAATTAATCACTGGCTGTAATCGCATGTAAAATTCATGTCCTACGAATATATATATAATGTGTATCAAAATAAATGAGCATCAAGGCAAATGTAAAATGTCGACACATTACATCCACCCGACGGCTTGGTTGACGTTTTTGTGGTTGGCTTCGGGCGCTGGTCTCTTGCGGGTTAAGGGAAAAAGTGTTTACGTAAGTCTGGTGGCGCTGCTATAACGAAGAGATATTTTATATACTTTGGCTGCATTTCGTTTTTATTCATATCTTGTCTACGTCTGCCGTGGTGAATTATATTATCTAGGGATCTATTTATCAGCAGGGAAAGGGTTTGCCAGAACAAAATAGATATACTGAAACGTGATAAACTAATTAAACAAAGAATAAAAAACGATCTATACAAAAGATAGGCTTCTTGAAAGAAAAAAAGAAAGAAAAAGAAAAAAAACAGACGATAGGTATGAAATCCTGTGTTTGAATTTCAGATCTGAACATTTATTTCGTGTACAGTGGGTATTTTTCTGCTATCTTATCTTCTTAATCTTAGTCTTTCCCGGTGATACAACTCTGTGAGTTCTGTGGCACGTGTTCGCCACAAACCACTCCGCAGTCGGCCAGGATTAATTTGCGTGTGGATGGAGGCAATGTACCTGCAAGGCACACGCCATAACTCATTCTAATAGGGCTGGAGTTGCTTTTTCAGCCTTGAGAGTGAGTTTGGGTGTTTGAAC
The DNA here is from genome assembly GCF_042767895.1 of Penaeus vannamei. Lineage (NCBI taxonomy): Eukaryota > Metazoa > Arthropoda > Malacostraca > Decapoda > Penaeidae > Penaeus > Penaeus vannamei. Next base: position 15,045,061 of record NC_091568.1, read on the forward strand.
ATTTCCACGTTCCTCTCTCCCCTCACCATCCAGTGAAAACTCTTCATATTCTGTGAACACACTCTTCCTTGATTTTTTCTTCCATGTCTTGTTAATCTGGCACTATGGTATTTAAACAAGCTTTCTTTTCATGTTCATATTCTACAGGAGTACAAAACTGAATGTTTCCCATACTTCACTATTGCGATGGTGTTACACTCTCATATTGGTTGTAATTCCATAATGGAAGCGATGACAGCTGTTTTTTGCCTACTCTTCGGCCATCGGCGTTAACGGAATACTAAAAACAAACAAACAAAAAAAAAAACATCTTTGTCAATTCATCGAACTATGAGACACCGCTGTTACAGGTAAACGTCCAGAAATGATTCCCATTTTTAATAATCCCATTAAATTCAGTGCGTTTCCAACTTCCATAACTAGAGGCTTAAAGATCCCTCGTACCCACAGACTCCCCCTCGAACTAATAAGACTCGACTATAAAACAATCCAGCGGTTTAGGGAAGTGAAATTCAGGTTGTATATTAAGAGCGCAGCCCACTCCCCTCCTACCCTCCACGCCACCGGTCCTCCAACGCTGAGGATCTCCCGGTCTCCCTCAGTCTCATAAACGAGAACTCTGTCGTAACCTTTAAATGTACAATTGACAAAGTGGTGATTGGATTTCCTAATTAATTGGATTCGAATGTAATTGTGTGATTTAGAGATCATTTTATCTATACACATAGAAAAGTTGTTCGCACTATTCAAACAATTAAAAATGTGGTAATGATAATGATGATGATGGTAACTATAATAACAATGGTAATAATGATGATAATAATAATAGCAATAACAACAACGGATCAACAATAATGATAACAATGATGCTAATAACTATAACCAATAACAATAGTAATGATAATAATGATAACAATGATGATGATGATAATAATAATAACAATGATGATGATAATGATTATAATGATAATAATTATAATAACAAGATAAAAGGGATAATGATAATGATGATAATAATAATAATAATAATAACAAAATAATAATGAAAATATTAATAATGATAATAAAGATAGTGATCCAAATTATAATGACAATGATATTAATGAGAGTGATAACAAAAGAATAATAATGATGATAATGATTGCAATAATAATGCTACTACAACTGCTACTAATATTGCTATAGTGGTAATGATAATGATGGTAATAAAGATGATGATAATGATAAAAATAATGATAATGATATTATTGCTAACAAAAGTAAAAACAATGATAATGATAACGATGATAACTATAACAATGGCAATGATGATATCAATAAAACTAATAACAGTCATGATGATAATAACAACAACAGCAGCAACAAAAGCAACATCAACAAAAATGATAACAATAGTAACAATGTGAAAACAACAATAATGATAAAAATAATAACAGTTATAACAATGACAATAATAATAATAGCAATGATAATAATAGTAATAATAATGATAATAATGAAAATAATAATGATAATAAAACAATAACAATAATAATTATAACAATAATGATAATAATCATAAAAGTAATAGTTACAATAACAATAATAATAATAACAGTAATAATAACAATGACAATAACAATAATGATAATAATGATGATATCATGATAACAATACTAATAACAACAACAATGATAACAATAACAATGACAATACAAAAAAATGCTAACAATAAAAAATATAACAACGATGATAACAATGATAATAGCAACAATAAAGATGATAATAATAGTGATACTAACAACAATGATAATGAAAATGATAATGATAACAACAACAGCAATGACAATAGGTATAGTGATAACACTGAAAAAATATAGAAAATATTAGTAATGGTGATTATGAAAATAATGATCATCATAATAATAATGGTGATAATGAAAATAATGATCATCATAATAATGATAATAAGATGATAATGACAATGAGAATAATAATAATGAGGACGATAATGAGTATTATAACAATGAGGACGATAATGAGAATAATAACAATAATTATCATAATAGTAATGATAACAGTGATAATTATAATGTTTCTACTACTATTATTATTACTGCTACTGCTAATGATCATACTAATATCAACAACAACAATAATAATAGTAATAATAATTATAATAACAATAAAGACAGCGGCAATGATAATAATTATTATAACAATGGTGACAATAATATCAATAATAAGGATAGCAATAATAATAATAATAGTTGTAATGCTAATAATTATAATAACAATAATAATAATGCTAATAATGAGAATAACAATAATGCTAATAATAATGCTAATAATGATAATAATGATAATAATAATAATAATAATAATAATAATAATAATAATAACGATAATTATAACAATAATAATAATAACAATGATAATAATAACGGTAACAATAATGATAATAATAATAATAACAATATTAATAATGATAATGATAATAATGATGAAAACAATAATAATAAAACTGATAATGGTATAATAATAATGATAATAATAATAACAATAAAAATTGTTATAGAAATAATAATAAACATGATAATTATTATACTCATAATGATAAAAATAACAATAGTAAAGATAGTAATGATAGTAATGATAATGATAATCATAATGATGAAAATCTAACAATGATGATAGTAATAGTATTAATAAAAACAATAACACTAATAATAATAATAATAATAATAATAATAATAATAATAATAATAATAATGATAATAATAATAATACCAGCAGTCATAATGATAATAATAATAATAATAATAATAATAATAATAATTAGTATTATAATAATAATAATATCAGTCATAATAATAATAATAATAATGATAATAGTAATAATAATACCCTCAGTCATAATAATAATAATCATAATAATAATAATAATAATAATAATAATAGTAATAATAATAATAATAATGATAATAACAATAATAATAATGGTAATAATAATGATGATGATTATAATGATGATAATGATGATGATAATCATAATACTGAAAATGTAACAATGATGATAGTAATAGTATTAATAATGATAATATTTATAATGATAGTAATGATAATAATAATAATGATGATAGTAGTAGTAGTAGCAATGATGATGATGATGGTGATAATGATAATAATGATAAAATAGTAATACTAATAATAATAATAACAAGAACGACAATAATAATAATGATAATGCTAATAATAATAATAATAACAGCAGTCGTAATAGTAATAACGATAATAATAATGATGATAATGATAATAATAATAATAATAATAATAATAATAATAATAATGATAATAATAATAATAAACAATAATGATACTGATAATAATAATAACGATAATGATAATAACAATAACAATAATAATAATAATAATAATAATAATAATAATGATAAAAAATGATGATCATAATAATGATTATAATAATAATAATAATAATAATAATAATAATAATAATAATAATAATAATAATAATAATAATAATAATAATAATGATAAAAAATGATGATCATAATAATGATTATAATAATAATAATAATAATAATAATAATAATAATAATAAATAATAATAATAATAATAATAATAATAATAATAATAATAATAATGATAATAATAATAACAATAATCAAAATAATGATAATAGAAATAATAATAATAATGATAATAATAGTAATAATAATAATAATAATAATAATAATAATAACAATAATGATGATGATATCAATAATAATGATGGCAATGACGATGATAATGATGATAATAATGACAATGATGATAACATTAATAATAATAATAATAATAATAATAATAATAATAATAATAATAATAACTATAACGATAATAATAATAATATCGATAATAACAGTAATAATAATTACTATAATAATGATAATAATAATGATGAAAGTGATAATGATAACTTTTATAAGATACTAAATAATGATAATGGCAACAATGATAGTAATAATGCTAGAAATGACAAAATGATAATAATGAAAAACACAGCAATAATAGGAATAACGATGATATAAAATTATATGAAAATAATAATAATGCTAATAATAATAAAACAGCAATAACAATAATGATATTAATAATAATAACAGTAATAAGAATATCATTAATGATAACAACAACAACAATAATAATATTAGTGGTAATTATGATAATAATAATGATAATAATCATAATAATAATGAATTATAAATCACAATAATTGATAAAAGCATTAATATTAATGACATTGGCGACGCTAATGGTACCAAAAGCAATGGCAAAGGAAAAACTTATACCAATAACGGTTATTATTATTACCCTTACGAAAATAGTATTCTCTTCAAAGCACAGCGGTTAAAGTCTACGGGACTTGAAACCCGTATTTAACTTACTTTCACACAAGCGACGCTGGGCTACACCTCTGTCGCTGCAAACGCCACAGAGTTTATTAAAAATGTAAAGCAAAATCTCTTGGAAGCGACTAGACACCCTCATGGTTCTTGTCGACTAAGACCATGGTGCCAATGTCAATAATGTTCTTGCTTAACCTACATACGATCTATCATGCTCTACATTTCAAGGTATTGCTAGGACCTCGAAGTTGTACAGTGTTATGATGATGATGTGTCATTTCCATCATCATAATGATTTGATTTTTCGTTATCATTAGTGAATTGTCATTAATCTACATTTAATGCAAACATTATTACCATGATGTTGATTTTTATTATGATTATTATCATCACAATATTTTTTTTCTATTTTCGTTATCATTGATATTATCGTTATCATTATTATTATTACTATGATTATTGTTATTTTTATTACCATTATCATTATTATGATGATTGCTTTTATAGTTGTTACTATTATTATCATTATCACCATTATTGTCATTATCATTATTATGATTATCATTCTTATTGTTACTGTTACCATTATCATTATCATACTTAATGTCATTGTAATTATACTATTGCTGTCGTTGTTACCATCACTACCATTACTATCATTAACATTATCATAATTATCACCATTATTGTCATAATTTGATATCATTACTATTATTATCATTATCAGTATCATCAGTACGATATTTCTATGATTATTATCATTATTTTTATCATCATTACTATTGATGCAATTTGCGTTATCATTATCGCATTAATATCATTTTATTATTATTATTATCAATACTATTATTATCATTATTTCTATTACTATTACTTTCATCATTATTATCATTACTATCATTACCATTATCATAAATATTATTATCATTAACATTATAAATATTTCTAGTACCATTATTATTATTATATTATTTAGCAAGCGTATGGTAAGGTCAGACGAACGAATTAGGAGTAAAATTGCAATATAGATGGTAATGATCACAGTGATTATGATAATAATGATATTGATAATGAAGGTAATAAGACTAACAATAACAACAGTAATAACACCAGTAACAATGATAATGATAATAATAATGAGGATAAAGATAGTGATAATGATGTTAAGTAATTCCATGACAAAGCCTGCCGGTCAGTTTACACTCTTTGTTTACCTTTGTCAATCGTTTCCTTATTCTTCTCTTATTATTGATGGATATATCATGCTCAATATCAAACCGTTTTATGGTTATATTTACAGTGGATACTGCATATGAAGAGCACGAGAGGAGGCTGTTTCTGAAGGTATTGGATATTACACAGTAAGGACATTTTAATCCAGCCATAATGAAACTGATATTCTCTCTTTAATGATGTCAGAAATCGGAAAGCTGATCATAATGTCTGCAATTAGGAAGGATTTGGTTATGGGGTGTAATCCTAGTAATCTACAACATATACATCAAGTTTTTAACAGATCATGTACATTCATATATTGTAAGTTCTACAAAGGGCAACCGCATGAGGTTATACATTGACTATTAGATAATTTCACCTTTGCTGCAGTTGTTGTAGATTGGAAGTTATATAAGATTTGCTCCAATCTTAATGTCTCTTATCACAGTTTTTATATCAATAAGATTACCAGTAGATGATAGAAAGCGGCTGTGATGTTTTTCATTTGAAACACTTTTAACATTTCTTCCACACATGGATAAGGTTACGCCTTTAATTTTCTTTTCTGCATGACCGAAGATTAGCAATACCAACCTTGTTGGATTGAATGTCAAGTCATATCCAACTCCATAATGCTCGCATACATAATTGTTTTTTTGTTAATACACTACATGGGGAAAGTATAATAACAGTATATGCAAATACAACTGGACATAAACGGCCCATATAACAACCTACGCTACTGTTGTTCAATCTGCATTATAATGGATCTATGTAAACCGAGACGAGTAGTGTACTGATTGCCCCTCCCTGGTTCATCCCATTTCTAGTGGAAATTCCGCAGGAAGCTTCCATTTCAACATGGCGCTGCTCTACTTCCGACAGACATGCAGATCTCGCCTTACTTAAATATCAAGCAATTGGCTGTGCTTCACCTTAATGAACTATGATGCTAAAAATGATAATGGTAATGATAATAACAATAATAATAGCAATAATGGTAATGATAATGAATAACGCTTTAGTCGCATCGAGCAACAGCGCATAAACATTTGAACCTCGGGAGCAGTGTTATTGGGTGGTTTCCATAACAAGAAACGCGTCTTCGAACAACCTCTCTTGTATGCAAATTGTCTTGATGATAATAATGATAATGATAATACTAAGTAATAGTAAGAATAATGATAACGATGATATTGATAATAATAACAACAAATGCAATTATGATTGTTATCGTTATCGCTGTTACCACATTATAATTAACATCATTAGTATAACAACGTTTATGATGAAAATAATAACAAGAATAACGGTAATAATGATAGTAACAATGATTAAGATAATGCTAATAATCATAATACAATTAACTATGATAATGATAGTAACAATAGGAATTATAATAATGATAGCAACAATAATAGAGATAATACTGGTAATGATAATGCCAATAACTATGATACTAATAGTAACAACAGCAATAATAATGATAATGATGATGATGAAAACAATAATAATAATGATGATGATGCTAATAATAACAATAATGAAAATGATAATAATAATAACAATAATGATATTGATAATAAGAATGACAATAGTACGAAGAGCGATAATAGTAACAATAATAATAAAAATAATAATGATGATAATTAAGATAGTAGCAATCAGGATTACGATTATGATACTAATAACAACAATCATAATAGTAAAAATAATAGTAAGAACAATAGTAATAATAAAAACAAAATTATGAAAATAACAATGGTAACAATAATGATAATGATAATAATGATGGTGATATAGTAATAATAATTATAACGAAAATAATAGTGATAATGATGATGGTCATAATGATAATGATCATAATGATAATGATAATAAAATGATAACAATGGTAATAATGATAATAAATTATTAACAATGGTAATAATGATAATTAACAATAACAATAATAATAATGATAATAACAATCCTAATGATAATGATCATAATGATAATCATGATTACAATAACTACAATAACAACGATAATGATCATAATCATAGATAGTGATAATAATGAAGATAATAATAATGATAGTAATAATGATGATAATAATGGTAATAATAATAATAATAATAATAACAGCAATAACAACAATGATAATAACGACAATAATAACAATAATAGCAATAATGATAATAATAATAACGATAATAACAATGATAGTAGTTAGGAATAATAACAATGATAATATTAATAATAATGATAACAATAATAATGATAACTATAGCAATAATGATAAAGATAATAATAATAACAATAATAATGATAATAAAAGAAGTAAGATAACAATATCAAAAATAATAATAATGATAATGATGATAATAGAAATAAAGATAACACTAATAACAATAATAATAATGATAATATGATATAATGACAATGACAAAAATAACAACAATAATGATAATGATGATAATGATAATTATAATAATTATGATAGTAATACTGATGATTATAATAATAATAATAATAATAATAATAATTGGAATAAAAACAACAATTAGTACAATTAATAGTGAATAACAGTAACAATAATAATAATAACAATAGTAATAACAATGATAATAATAATGGTTCCTTAAAATAGTAATGCTGATAATGTTAATGATAACGGTAATAATTGTAATGATAACAATACCAATAATCACCATAACAATAATAACAATCATTATTATCACGAAAACATCAACAACAAAAACAATTATAACAATAATAGTAGTAGTCGTAGTAATGATAATGATAATGATAATAATAATGATAATAATAATGAGAAAAACAATAATAATGTAGATGATGATACCAATATCAATAATAACGATAATAACAATAATAATAACGATAATAAGAGTAACATTAATAATGAAAATGATAATAATGATGATGTTAATAGCAAAAATGATGATGAAAATGATAATAACAAAATAATGTTGATAAGAATATAATGATAATAATGATGATGATAATGATAAGAATAAAACTGTTAACAATAACAACACTAATAATTGCAAAAATAAGAATCTTATCATTCTTGCTAATTTTATAGTCTTTGTTGAACTTTCATATTCATCATGATAATTATCATTGTTTTATCATCAGTCATATCAGTGATGAAATTGTTAATATAATCTTTACCATCATCGTAATTATTGTTATTTATCTATTATCATTATGATATTTTTCATTATTATTATTATTATCAACATTACTATCATTATGATTATCATTATCGTTATTATTGTGCTATTAATATAATAAACGTTATTATTACCATTATCTTTATTTTTTATATTACTATGCCATTGTTGCTATAACTGTTATTATCAATATCATAATTATTATCATCATTATTACTATCATTATCAGTATGGTTATTGTCATTAATATCATCATCAATATCTCTATTATTATATTATCATTATTATGTCATTATCATTATCTCTATTATTATATTATCATTATCTCTATTATTATATTATCATTATCTCTATTATTATATTATCATTATCTCTATTATTATATTATCATTATCAGAATATCATTATCATTATCTCTATTATTATATTTTCATTATCATCATTATTGTGGAGTACTGTAGGTAGATAACAATGTAGGTTTATTGACGGTATATATATATATATATATATATATATATATATATATATATATATATATATATATATATATATATATATATGTATGTATGTATGTATTTATATATATTTTTTTTTCTTTTTTTTTCTAGTTGTAAAAACATATATATTTCAACTTAACGAGAAAATATGATGACTTTAAGCGAAAAAATACACATACAAGAAAATGAAAGTTAGAAAGAAAGGAAATCCTAATAAAAAAATAATAATAAATAAATAAGAGCATATATAAAACCGTAAAACTAAATAGGCTTATCATATTGATGTTGTTGTTTTTTTATGTTTAGGATTTTCTATCGTCTTACCAGGGCTGGAATGCTACGGAAATTCGTCTGCTAAACGGAAACAAAAGACGACCGACTGATGGTGACGTCACTACGGATTTTTTTTTTATTGGCTGTATTTTTGTTATTATTTATAACTGCAGAAGGTTTGCAGCAAATGGAAAGTATTTAAAGCAATATTGAAATATTTCCCCCATGTTCAGACAAATGAAACATAAAAATGCTGAAATTATAATAATGATGATAATGGTAATAACAATGCTAACAATAATGAGAATAATAATAGCAAAAATAATATCAATGATGATGATGATGATGATAATAATAATAATGATAATAATGATGGTCATAGTAATGGCAATGCTGATAATAATAATATAACAATGCCAATAATAATGACAATAATAACAAAAACAGTTATGATAATAATAATGATAATGATAATAAAAAGGACAATAATAATAATGATAATGATAAAATATCAATAACGACAATAAGAACAATACTAATAGGAAAATAATAACGTCAACACTACCAGCAACAAAGATAATAATAATGATGATAACAACAACAAAAATACAATTATGAAAATGACAATGATAGGAATAATGATAATGATAATAATAATGATGATAATATTAATGATAATAATAATAATGATGATAATAATAATGATGATAATATTAATAATAATAATAATAATAATAATAATAATAATAATAATAATAATAATAATAATGATAATAATAATAGTAATATTGAAAATAATGATAATAGTAATAATATTATTAATAATGATAATAATAATAATAATGATGATAATAATCATAATAATAATGATTATAGTAATTATTATTATTGTAATGATAATATTAATAATGGCAACAATCATAATGATAACAACAGCAATAATAACAATGATACCAATAATAATATTTATGAGAAAATCAACGGTGATTACCCACTCCCAGTGCTGTCACGTGACCCTCCGCGCTCCGCTATTTAGGCCAAGGAACAGCCGCCAAACCGTGCAAAGGTTGCTCTGCTCAAACAAGGCAACCATTCCCAAAAGGGTGGATCCATATTACCTCTTTTTCCTCTCCTTTTACACCCCATTTCGTTGCTATTTTCTATTATCTTCGTTGCTATTTTCTATTATCTTCGTTGCTATTTTCTATTATCTTTGGGCCATTACTCTCTTATGCTGACAAAAGGCTACTGCGCTCGACCCCGTAGCTTGGTTCGTGTTGCCCGCTGTAGGTGCGTTGAATTATACATGGGTGGGGTGTCGTGTGGGAGGGGAAGGGGGGGGTCGGGTAGGGGAGAGGGGGGGTATGGAGGGGGAGGGAGGTGGGGTCGGGGTCGGGGAGAGGGGGGGGTGTCGTGTGGGAGGGGAAGGGGGGGGTCGGGTCGGGTCGGGGAGAGGGGGGGTGTCGTGTGGGAGGGGAAGGGGGGGAGAGGGGTATGGACGGGGAGGGAGGTGGGGTCGGGGAGAGAGAGAGGGGGCGGTATGGAGGGGGAGGGAGGTGGGGTCGGGAAGAGGGAGGGGGGGGGTATGGAGGAGGAGAGGGGGGTATGGAGAGGGAGGGGGAGTGGGAGGTATGGAGGGGGAGAGGGAGAGAGAAGAACCTTGGCTGGAGGGGAGAGGGGGTATGGAGGGGGAGGGAGAGAGAGAGAGAGGTAAGGGGGGAGGGGAAGAGAGGGAGGGAAAGGGAGGTAAAGAGGGGGAGAGGGGAGAGGAAGGGAGGGGTAGGTGGGGTCGGGGAGAGGGAGAGGGGGGGGGAGAGAGGGAGGGAAAGGGAGGTAAGGAGGGGGAAAGGGAGAGGGAGAGGGACATAAAGTGGGAGCAGGAGAGACAGAGAGGCAGGTGGGATGGTTGAGAGGGAGAGAAGGAGGTAAGGAGGGGAGGGGGAGAGAGGAACGTAAGCTGGAGGGGAGAGGGGGAGAGGGAGATAAGGGAAGGGGAGAGTGAGAGGGATTTAAAATGTGGGGGAGAGAGAGAGAGCCGGGGGTGGGGGGAGAGAGAGACAGCCAGGTGGGATGGTTGAGAGAGAGAATGAGAGGGAAGTAAGGAGGGGAGGGGGAAAGAGGAATCCAGGTTGAAGGGGCGAGGGGGGGAAGAGAGGGAGAACCAGGTGGGATGTGGGAGAGGGAGAGGAAGGTAAGGAGGGGGGAGAGGGACAGGGGAACCCAGTGGAGAGAGGGGAAGCCAGGCTGAAGGGGGGATGGGGAGGGGGAGGGATAGCCAAGGGGGAGGGAGGGGGAGAGGAGAAAAAGAGCTCAGTGGAGTGGTGGTGGTGAGGGGGGGGGTGAGCTGGTAGGTGTCCGGAAGCGATGGTAAGGGGAATTATTCCAGCTAATTCTGTTTATCCCATTATATTCCCTCCCGAGCAAACACCATTAAATAGCACCATACAGCGTAAAGGAATAAAATGATTGATTGATTTTTTTTTTTTTTTTAGCCAGACAAAAAAAAAAAAAAAAAAAAAAACGAATCATTAGCAGTTATACCAACGTCCGGGTTGTCTGTTACTAATAAGAATTTACAGTATTGCCAACAACAACTTCCACTCGTTCGATTCCAGAATTCTGCGCCACGCAAAATAAATGTTTCTTTCGTTACTATAAAGCATAGTGGGTTCATGTTGTTTAGTGAATATGATGGAAAAGAACTCTATGCCTGTGTGTCTTCACATTCCACTAATATCTTTTATGTATATTTTTTCACTGATTAGGAAAAAAAGTCAACAAAGATAGAATGCATTTGGGTATATAAAAAATTCAACAATATAACCCACACCCTCATGGTTAACACAAGTATTTCTAAAATTTATTCTAAACTCGCAGATCGCATATAAAGAATTAGGTTCACTAGCATGAGACACATCAACAAAAAAGAGACACACACAAACACAACCACACGGAAGTAAGCATAAACAGTCTTTCTTTAAAAGTCTCCAACACAATAACGTGTAGGAACAACGTTTCGGACACTCCGATTTCCTCATCAGGCGCAGTAAAAAACAAAATGGCCTTTCTCTTTTCTCTGTCGTGCTTGCATATTTCTTTTAATTATCTTCACTACCGCTCCTTGAATTTTTGTTTTCGTATTCACGTGGCTATTTCGTTATTCAGCCAATATCACTCAGAATCAAAGTCACTTGTTGTTCCTTTATGATTTGGAGATCTGCGTGCAAATTAAGCAGCGCTGAATGCATTCACTTCTCCACTTTCCTCCTAAACCACATTTTCTTGATTTCTTTATATCGCACTTTCTTGGCTGAT
>NC_091568.1:15067928-15070428 GCF_042767895.1 Penaeus vannamei
AAACTATGAGTAGCAGATTCTATGATTTACAAAAATCGGCAAATATATCACATTTGCGATTAAAGAATGACCAAGAAATTACTTTACAATTTTGGGATTTCTAAGACGGATATATGAAAGAAAAAGATACAACTTGATAATCCATTTAAATAACAATGAATATTAATCACTTCGTTATATCTGCGTTTAACATTTCACCCTCTTCGGGATACAAGATGTATATGACCGATTTATCTTCGTCTGAAATACATGTATTTCTGACGATGTATTCGAAACAGGGCAAATACGTCTCTTGTATTGCGAAGATTTGCATTCTCATTCATACCTTTCTACATTTGTCAACATGAATACGGTTCTTCATCCTCTTCATTACACCTACAATTTTGAATTATAATGACACATTTTTCCTTATATATATTATCTCTATCTATTTACCAGTCTGTTTGTCCCCTCCGGCACTCAAAAAACACCAACATACGAACGAAAATTTCCGAGTACCACATGTGTTAATTCCCTCTGCTGTTTTCAGGTCCTGGGAACCTCGCAGACTCTGCAGGACTTCCAATGTCGCCTTCGTTGCAATATCCTCTTGCTGCAGTCTCATCTTTATTTTTAGTCATTACATTACTGCTGATAATAATTGAATGAGAAAACAGGAAAAGGATATAGAAACTAAGAGGCTAAAGAAAGATTTTTTTTTTTGTCTGACTGTAGGAAAGGATGTGATATGAGTTTGAATTTGAATTGTAAGGTATATGTATTTTACAAAGAGGAAGAATTGAAGACCAGTACTTCTGTTTTTTTTCAACATTACAGATTTAGTTATCTAGATTGTCTAAATTATCTAAATTTCGAAGAGACTTGATTGCGAATCAAAAGGTGCATGACTTTCATATATACAATATATAACAATACAACCTTTATCGTCCGTTGCAGACATATTTAGGCCAAACAATTCATTCAACAAAACAAATTCGCTCATATTATTTGTGAACGAGGAAGAATGTACTTAGCAAAAAAAAAAAAAAAAAAAAAAAGTCGCAGCAGGTCATCAGTACAGAGGTATAATTAAGAGGAGTCGTCCGCCAGCTAAGAATAACCCACAATTAGTAACAACATTGGAACGTCCACGTCGGTTCGGAATAAGTCCATCACCTTAATGCGGCATTGTTTTAAAGGCGAGAATAAAGTGAAGCGTAGTTTCGAAACTTCATCCGGAAAGACGTGTGGTGACACTGTTTATTTTTTTGTTCATTTTAGAATTTGCTGCAACTGTGGGTGTAATGATACATTTCTCTTTTTCAACTGTTTGGGAATGGCAGGTTTTGCACTAAATGATATATGTATTTCCACGATCGGATATTCGCCTTTGTGTTTGTTTATAAAAGCGTAACAGTATTATTCCTCAAGATAATGATTGTCTGATTAACAGAGATTCATAAATCACAAACGAAAGATAATTTGTGTTAGTATTCATATACCCTAACTTCATACAGTCCCATTTGCATATAATTTATATTTATAAATTAGAATAAATCTATAACTTCATAGGCCAGTCTATACATATATCCACTGCATAAAGCTAACCTACAAGACCAGTAAAGTTAGCTGTAAAAGGAATTTACGTTTATAAGTTTCTAATTCCATAAAGTTTTAGGTCTGTTTTTGTTTTTTGTTTCTAGGTTAGGTTAGGTTTTATGCATTTTTTTAGTAACATAAACTTACATTAACTTATACATAAAGTCTTACGCTCTTAAACTTGGAGACTCGTAATTCTTAGGTTCGTGATATCTTGCCTTTTAAGTTCCTAAAGATTTCGAAATACATTTTTGACGTCTATATCCTACTCATTCATCCCCTGGTCTTCGGCGTGACAGATGTAACTAATATTAGCGCATGCCATTAGAACCAAATAGTCTTGACGAATTTCGCTGCACGGTCATTTATATTGTAACCTCGAATATTATAAGCACGCACACACAAGCAGTAACGTGTACACAAAGATGAAAACAAAATCAGAACTGAAATGTAATTGTAATGTTTCGAACACCTCTGGACATCCTCATCAGACGACCAAATATTCGAACAACCTTTTCGTCTGATAGGAAAGCTTGGCGAGTTAGAAATGTTACTATTCAGTTTCACTTCCGAATGTGGCTTAGTTTGATTTCGAAAATCATGCTAAATATTGTAAGTGCGGCTCTTATGATTCTTTGGTGGGTATTCTTAAGGTATGATGAAGTTATGATTAATATTTTGAGGATCATTGTTTTGAATCTGATTCCTTGGGTTTGTTTATAATCGATAATCACTGATATTAGCGGTATATTTTCTTATTCTTCATCACATGAATATCATTTCGGATTCTCACCATGAATTTGTGACACACTCTCTCTCTCTCTCTCTCTCTCTCTCTCTCTCTCTCTCTCTCTCTCTCTCTCTCTCTCTCTCTCTCTATATATATATATATATATATATATATATATATATATATATATAT
>NC_091568.1:15110428-15117928 GCF_042767895.1 Penaeus vannamei
TTGGAACTTGAAGCATTCAGTTTGATTCTTTCACTACCACAAATTGGGATATGTACTATAATTAGTAAAACAAAACCACAGACAAAACTTGGTTAGTGAAATAGTTTATCCATTTTCTTGTTAGCGTCCTTCTTTCTTTATTTTTTGAATGCATTTACCAGATAATTTGCTCTGTTTTTGTAATTTGCACTATCTTTTTACCTTTGAAAATAAGCAACTCCAAAGAAACTACTTTCATTTTTTCTATATGTTTTTTTGTATTTTGTACTATCTTTTTACCTTTTAGAAAAAGGAACTCCAAAGAAACCATTTTCATTTTTTCTATGTATTAAAGGATTGAGGTTCTAATTGTTTATTTTTTGGCAGCTCTGTTAATTTTCGAGCCAAGAAGTGTTATCATTCTGGTAGACTACTGGGACTTGACAACTTTATCCCGTCCATACATGGCAGAGAATGTGAGACATATCGCAAATCAGACTGCGGCACTCCTGGACCTGCTTAATGAAGAAAAGGGAATCAGGTTGGTTTCTGTGGAAGTGTGAGATATATATTTTCATGTTTTGTCTTCTTATAAGGGCTTATTTTTGTCTCATTTGGCTTAAAATAAGACTTTTGATGGATGGGAAAAAAAATTCTGTCTTCGAGTGCTGGTGTGAAGAAGTTGTAGTGATTGTGCTAAAAGTATAATCAGAACTTTTTTTTTTTATGATTTGAGTCATCAATGTTTAACCTGTAAACTGTGATATCATATGATGAACAGTGTGTAACTGCGATTTATATCATATGATGTGAAGGATATTTTTTAACTTGGTGACCTATATTTCACTCCCATGTATCTTGAAATGACTTTTGGCAACTTAGGCAACTTCACTACATCACTGCGCCTGATGATTGTGCACCACGGGTATGACTGCCAGAATCCTATTGCGCAATTTATAGGTTAAAGAAACAATGGCCCACCAGAATTAAAACAGAAGAACAATCCCCAACCATCAGCTGCCCTTTTGCCCATTTACCCTAACCCCCATGTTTTTCACATTTGATAAGCACTGGCACATGAACCTCATATCATGAAAACTGTTAAAAGAATTTGTAAATATGAGATGGGGGAGAACCCTTGACACCAGACCTCCAAAACAGAGAAAAAACATTTTCCATCTGTAAAATGTCTTATATTCTGTCTCTCCAGTCTAGTGTCATTATACTGTATAGCAACTGGATATGGGGGAGAAAACTGGTGAATTCAAAAGAAAAAATATGTTAACCCAGTGCCGCCGGGTAAAAATGTTTGGCAAGTGGACGTAAGAACGGGATTGTTGGCGGACATCGGCAGTTTCCCCTGTTTGCGCCTGGCTCAGTCGGTAGTTTACGTGCAACATTTGGCAGCTAAAAGCTTTTATTTTGCTATAATTTATAAACATAATTTTGAAGGTTTACCTACATTATAGGTGCCATTACCTAAAATCTTTACCATATAAATGAAGCCACTACTATCAGAGAAAAACATACTCCATCCAACGAGCCAGTGGCATGGGAATGGGCATGATACGATGCCATCTGTTTTTTGGTCGGCTACAGGATAATAGTACCCATGTATTGAGATGCCTAATTATGTGGCAAAGTTATTGTCACACAAGGGATGTCTTTTATATGCTGTCATGTATCAATTAAAGTATCTGCACGAAGACCACTGACCCGGTTCTTTCACCTTTTCAAGATTTAGAGAGCTTAATAATGTACGAGTAGAAGCATACTTCTGAACTTGATGAGCCAATGGAACAAGACCTGGATCAGTAAATTCAATTATAGTTCTTGGGAGCAAGGCCTATGTAATCTGGCCACACCCATAGTGGTTCATTAGAGTCTGCAGGGGTTGCTTTTATATAACAATTCAGAGCTGCTATTAGGCATAAAAAATAAGAGGACTCCTTTTCTAACCATGATGGAATAACTACAGGAGTGGCAAAATCACAGGACCTACAACTGGGTCTGATGGCGGGCAGCTCCCCACTCTCCTCCATCTTGCCTTGAAGATTGAGGCCCTCAAGCAAGGCCCCCAGAAGGTTAACTTCCACTGGCATCACCCACTGCAAGGCTAGTGAGACATCCTGTAGCTGAAGCAGTTTGGCATTATTATAACGTTCTTTGCATTGGCCGTTGTTGTAGGTAGTTTGGCGTGAATCAGTGACATTGATAATAAAGTGTGGTGGCACCAGATATAATGTTGATGGTGTCTCTTGTCATGGTTTGGTCATCCCGTTTCACTGCTGGTGGTTAATCAAGCAAAATATTGCTGCTTCAGCTGCTGGTGGAGATCTAGGGTTGGGGTAAATGAGCAATAGGGAAGTTGATGGTTGGGGATTGTTCTCCTGTTTTTGTTCTGGTGGGCTGTTGTTTCTTTAAAAACAATGACTCTACTTAGTATTGAAATTCCAATTATGCTTTTAGCATAGTTGCTGCAGTATCTTGAGACCAGACCAGAGAGACAGAAATACATTTGGATATATCAAAAGTAACAAACTTTTGTATGTTGGGGTCCTTTTCTTCTTTGTTTTTTATTTTCTTTCTTTCTTTTTTTCTTTCTTTCTTTATTTATTTGTGGATGGGTGGTCTTATGCTATTCATTTTAGTCTGGGCTTTGGATGTATATATTAGACTCTGTTTATATGTTATACCATCATTTCCATATAAACATTCCTGCACTCATTAGTATGTTTAAGACTTCACCTTTGTTAAAAATGTTCTCAACATTTTGAATAAATGACAGTTTGTCAGAAGTGCACCTGATTGGCTTCAGCCTTGGAGGAAGAATTTCTGGTATTATTGGAGACTTAGTCAAAGCTGGAAAAATTGGCAGGATAACAGGTATGTAAAGAACGAAAGGTAAAGTTCAAGTTGTCATTATTCCCTAGTACAGAGATCAGCAACCTTTGGCACAAGTGCCAGACTTGGCACACGGAGCTCTTGTGTATGGCACAAGTTAAACAGCAAAATAAACTGAGAGAGAGAGTGAGTGAGTGAGTGAGTGTGAGTGTGTCTTGTTATTATGGTCAGCTAAATTTTTAAATCGAGAAATATTGGAATCTACTTTGAATGGTCATGCAGCCTCCATATGAAGTTCCCAGACACCATTGTCTGACAAATTCAGATGCATGAAGAAAGTAGCCTTGGCATTGCTATCAGCATATGGATCTATATACCACTGTTAGCCAGATGTTTTCATACATGCAGCATACCCTTAGTCCTCATCGCAGCAGGCTTATGACATTTCACTCTCAGGGTTGTTTGAAGCTCAATGTGTCCAGATATTAATATGGTGAGTATAAATCTAAGATTAAAAAACATACATTTTTTGATACAAAGAATACTAAATACTACAAAAATATTATATTTATGTTATACATGTGCAGGAAAATACACTTGGATATACAGTGCTGAAAAAAAATGGCAGGCAAGGTTATTAAAAAGAAGGCATTAATTATAAACTTGCACACTATGCTCAAAAGGTTGCTGACCCCTGCCCTAGTAGGATACTATTTTGTTCAGTCGTATTTGTTCAAATGGCAGTATCATATTGTATGTATGTGTTATATTATGCAATATAAGAATCCCCTTAAACTCATTATTTGTGATAATCTACTTGGAATTTTATCATTCAGAAAGATTTAGTACTGGCTTGTTAACTTCAGTATTGCCACTTCAGGATTAGATGCTTCATACCCTTGGGCCCAATCACCAAGCAGTTCAGAGTTCCTTGATGCTAGCGATGCCAAACTAGTCATTAATATGAGAACGTCACCTGTGGGATCTAGATCTCCGCCAGGTCATATTGACTTCTTTGCTAATGACGGACTCCTGCAACCAGGTTGTGACAAGTGGTACTTTCCCAATGCAAGTGAGTGTTCATCTTAAGCAGGAGTTTGTTTTCTTTCTTTCTTTATTTATTTATTTCTGTTAATAAGTTTTTCTTTTTTATAGAAAGGGATAGATACTTGTTTTCTTCCTTTTAATGCATATTTGATTTTGTATGTTGTGGATGGTTGTTTTTTCGTATTCTTGTTACTGGCAAGAGTATAGAAAACATTTGTAGGTAGTTTACATTTTGTTTTTCTGCAGAATACATTTTATCAGAATAACAAAAAATTGATGTTTTGTATGATCATATCTTTAAGATTTGTTTCAAATTTGCCGTTAATTTTTCTCTTCAACAGTAAAGAATACTTGCAGTCACTATCGGTCTGTTTTCATGCTGGTTGAAGCTGTTCAGAATGCACACAAGAGACTTTTTCCATCCTGCTCATGTGAAAGCTGGGAAAAATTCCAAGCCAACTTATGTGACTGCCAAGTCACTAACCACTTTGGACTTTTTCCTGATGAAAAGTAAGAAGTACCAGATGCCTTATAAAATATCTGTTTATAATCAACTCTATAACTGTAAGGAAAATTGAGATTATATGTTGAGAATATACATATTAACTTGTTTGAGTAATTATAACAGCATCCTGGAGCTCAGGGAAAGAATTTAAAAACTTGAATATTTTCTCCTTTCAGCACACATGGTACCTTCTACTTAACAACAAATGCAGAGCCTCCATATTCAAGACCTCTTAAATAGAGATGCATATAAGGACAGTTCTTGGTTAGATCACTCTCTATAAAGTGGAGTTTTCTTAAGAATTGCTCTACATTTGAAATAAATGGTGTTATGTGAAAATGGAGCATAGACAGTATATAGACAGTATTATTTTCTTCTCTGTTTTTGTTTTTGTACTTGTTAATTATATAAATTTCACCCCTAAGGAAAATGAGAAAGTATGAAGTGACTTATTATCCTGTATGCTCCCTTCTAATATTTATAACTATGATCACTAGATTAGAGTGCAACATGTACTTAAACAGTGTATGCATTGATTATGATACATTATTACAGTTTGATGTATATGTTTAGATTGATATATGTATATGCACATACATTCATATATATACATATATATGTGTATCACTTTAAAAAATGAAAATTGATAGATTGTGTATACATTCATCTGATGCACAGCAGCTTTCTTTAAAGTACGAGAGGTAGCCAAGTAGGGGGTCTCAGGTATGTGGTTAGTGGATTGCTTTCTCAAGAAATATATATTTATATATTTAAATATAGATTTCAATATTGAAGATATAGGTATGTGCATGTGTGCTTTTCATGCTGTATGGAGCAAGGTGTAAGCATTACTCCTTAGTGTACAATGGACATTCCAGACAGGAAACATCAACAAGGGTTTTCTCTTGTTCAATACTCCAGTGCTGCCTTTCACTCTGCCCCTCCTCCTTCCTCCCAAGATGTTTCTAAATCCCCTTTGTATCATTTCCAGTGTCTTATGTTTCCATGTTAATCCCCTTCTTCTCCCAGTCAAATTATTTTGAAATTCTAAACCAAGACACCCCAGCCTCTACCACTGCCCCGACAACTACCCCTCTCCCTACTCGTTTTACCCATAGCAGGCAATCTAAACATTCCACCACATCTTCTACCACACCCTCTCCTCCACCAACCTCTTGTTCTAACCCTCCAATACCTATCTCTTCTTCTCCCTCACATAAAGAAACTTTTGTTTCTCAGACCTGCCCAACCAAATCCACTTCAGAAACTCTCGAAGACATGCAAAACTATCTAATCATGACCCAAGATAACTTGCCTACTCCTCATCCATCTTCTAGTATCTCTGCTCCCATTCCCTCTACACTCAAAGTAACTGCTGACATCCATCTCCCTTTTCATGTTCCCTTACACCCCTTCCTCTAATTCACTCCCAACACATCAACAGCCCATGTTCTTCATTTGCATCATTCTTCCTACCTTCCCCATTGTCCCTTCCACATCCCCCTGGATTCTCCCTCACATTTCTCCTGAAATTGTGATCTAAAAGCCCTTAAACCCCCCCATCTCCTTTTGGTAATCCCTACCTTACCCTATGGACCCAAGCTCATATCTTATCTACCCTGACAGACCTCACTGCTAAAGCTATTCCTGCCCAGTCACACCCCTCCCTTAATACTTGCACCCAAACTGATTTTCCTGTTTACAACAAGGATTGATCAGGCTGCGAAAACAGCTTGCTTGCCTGCCTCGTTGACTATGTTGCAGTAGCATTACAGTACTACACTATTCCTCCTAGAGGCCACCGGAAGTCCTACACCAGTATTGGAAAGGTTGGCATTTTGGCCACCCTGCCAAGCACTGTGATTCCACAGCCCACTGCCCTCATTGTCCCCAGCATAACTGTGATTGTTCAAACTTCTCTGCAAAATTACTCACATGTGCCAATTTTGAGGGCTCCCTTGATATTATTTGTAGGGTTGTCTTACCCACAAGTTGGAGGCTGAGGTGGCATTTCTCAGATTTAAACGACCTCGTTATGTGAGGCCAGACAGGAAGCACGCTGATAATTTTTTTCTGCTTCCTACACCTGTGTTCTTCACTCCAACCCTCCCCCTTCTCCCCAAGATGTTTCTACTTCATCCCTAGTATCTCTTCCCCCTACTCCTTATGTTCGCACTTCCACCCTCTCTACTTCCCATTCAAATTATTTTGCCGTACTAAATCCACTTCAATCTCTACCACTTACCCAATACCTATCCCTCCTCCGTCTCACTCTAGCCATCGCATCAGACAATCTAAAGGTTACATCTTGTATTACATCTACACCTACCTCTTCCTCTGCTCCTCAGGCGTCTGTCCCCACTTCTCCCCTGCACAAAAACCTTCGTGTCTCAAACTTCTCCACACAACCCCCTTTCCAAATATTATGAGGACATTCCATTTTTTTCTATTATGGCACAAAAACATTCCTATCCCTCATCCACCCTCCAATCTCTGTAATCCCATTCCCCATATACTCAAAATAACTTCCAACATCCATCCTCCCTATCATGTTCCCCTATACCCCTTGCGTAGCCTTACATTATCTCTCTTTACCCTTTTACAATACTATATTCTGAAGTGCTATACGACTTTTGACATATAGTACATTTGATCATTTAGTTATCAACCCTCCTTTGCCCTAATCGGTACTACACCATTCTACAGTGCTATATGACGTTTGATGTCTAGAACGTTTATTTGCAATTTACCCACTAACCATTAACCTCTATTGAATTGCACATGGTGAGGCTGCAATATATAGTTGCTCAATCGTCAGGTTAAGCAATATGATACGGTCGTGTCAAGAACAAGGAGAGGATGCCCCCAGACTGATGTAACCATGTTAAAGAATTTCATATTCTTACAACAGGAATTTCTAAGAGTGCCATTTTTGTATTTGTTTGTGATTTATTTTAGTACCCAATCCTGAGATATGGGGAAGCGAACCACTAGCCAAGTGGTTTTATAATACAGATAAAACCCTTCGGCAACGACCTTTATAAATGGAAATACTGGGGGAGGTAAAATGCCCCTCCAACCCAGCAATTGAGGCAGGCTGTGAGCTCCATTTAGAGGGCGACTAC
>NC_091568.1:15125428-15127155 GCF_042767895.1 Penaeus vannamei
TGAGTGAGGCAAAGAAGGGAGGGAGGGAGGGAGGGAGAGGTGGGGAGGTAGTAAAGGTAAGAGAGGGGAGGGAGGGAGAGGTGGGGAGGTATTAAGGTGGGAGAGGGAGAGGCAGAGAGGAGAGGGAGTAAAGGAGGGAGGGAGGGGGAAGAAAGGGAGTATATGAGGGAGGGAGAGGGGAAGGGAAAGGAAGAGGGAGAGGAAGGGAGGGGGTAAATAAAGGAGGGAGAGATTAAGGGATAGGGAGGGTGAGAGTGAGAGAGAGAGAGAGAGACAGACAGACAGACAGACAGACAGACAGACAGAGACCGAGAGAAAGACAGACAGACTCACATAAAAAGCAAAACAAAGAGGCAATAAAACAAGAGCAAAAATGATGGAAAAAATACAGATGAACCCAAAGTTCAGTCTCTCCCACGCCCTTCTTCACCCACCCCCTTTTCTGCCCACAGCCTCGCCCGCACACACGTCGTGGGCTTCAGCATGGGCGGGCGGATCAGTGGCATGGTGGGCCAGCGCTTGAAAACCGGGACCTTAGGCAGAATCACAGGTACGCTTTATCGTTCGGTGCGGAATGAAAGCGCTAAAACATTTTTTTCTTATCTTTTCTTTATTTATTTATTTATTTATTTATTTCTGTCTTTCTTTCTTTCTTTCTTTCTTTCTTTCTTTCTTTCTTTCTGGTATTGCAGCTTTTCCAAGTTCGATCTTCATTTATATGGTGCCGGTTTTCTCTTGATTTCGGCCCTGCGCCTTGCCAAAAAGAGAGGATTTCTCTTCAACACTTTCCATTCAGAGAAACTCAATAGAAGCGAACATCGTAATGATACACATAACCGTTTATCACAAGACCAATTCTAATTTCCTTTCATACGCTGTCCTTTGCAGCAAATGGCACTATTACATTCACAGCATTCGCAATTGCACAGCCCCATTTCAACCCCTTTCTCGCGCCTCTCACCCAGCGCTAGATCCTTCCTTCCCCTTCCTGCACCCCGTGGACAACGCAGAGCAGCTGGACTCGTCAGACGCGGACTTGGTGGTCATCCTGAGGACGTCGGTGGTGTCCTACTTCAACCCAAAAGGACACGTGGATTTCTCCCCCAACGGAGGCATCGTCCAACCAGGATGCGACATCTGGTTCTATCCGAGTCCAGGTTTGTGCTTGAGGGCGAGGCTCGTAGGCTTTGGTTTCGTTGGCGTAAAGTACACTATATATACATACATACATACATACATATATATATATATATATATATATATATATATATATATATATATATATATATATATATTTATATTTATACTTCTTCAGCGATGATCTTCACCAAGATCAACATCGGAATCCTATTTATTTTCATTACAATTACAATTTTCCTTTTCATCATGACTGCAATTGATTCCACTTCCTAGCCAAAAGAAATGGGACAACAACAGTGAGCCCATTCTAACTTTGCTCTCGGGGTCATAATCCACTCCATTTGTTTCATTTTTCTCATTCTAACTTTGTTCTCGGAGCCTTAATCCACGCCATTTGCTTCATTTTTCT
Source organism: Penaeus vannamei (assembly GCF_042767895.1). Lineage (NCBI taxonomy): Eukaryota > Metazoa > Arthropoda > Malacostraca > Decapoda > Penaeidae > Penaeus > Penaeus vannamei. The sequence goes on from NC_091568.1 coordinate 15,126,978, forward strand.
CCTCTCAGTGCAACAGGGATGCAGTCACTTCCGCGCCGTGACGTTGGCTCTTGAGGCGACGCAGAAGGGAGGCCAGGGCGCGTTTCCCTCGTGCGGCTGCCGCGACTGGGAGAGTTTCGTCAACGCGTCTTGCTCCTGCAGCGACACGAGCAATTTCTATCTCACTTCGTATACCGGG
>NC_091568.1:15127655-15132655 GCF_042767895.1 Penaeus vannamei
GCACCTTTGTCAAGCAAACAAAGTGGATAGCGGCAAGAATGTCTTTTCACAAGCAAAGGTAAAAGTTCATGATAAAAGATCCTGGCAAGAATTCCGGAGCTGCTTGCAGGTAGCTGCAAATATCAACCTGCAACGACGTTTAGACGTCTTTGAAGATGAAATATTTTTATATCCAAGAGTGTGCGAGGTATGCAGAGAGTCAGATAATTCACGTATGATAGATTGTAGTCGTTGTCATTCTGTGTTCTACTGTTCAGATGTTCACCGTTCAGAAGATGTCAAGCGTCATGAAAAGTGGTGTAATAATTACCTTCTTTGTATTAAGTGTGATGTTGTAGAGTACAAGAAAGGAGTTCCAGATCTCCCTTTTCCCACTCAGGTTGATAGTGAATATAAGAAATTACCTAAGAAGATGGTAGATCTTCTTAGGCCACAGCTCAACACCAAAGATGTTTCTGATGATGAATTAGATCCAAAGCTTATTGTAATATTGTCAGAGAGACTGTCATATCCATTATCCCTCTTGTATGGCATGCAGCTACTCTCACTTGGCCAAGATGGGAAGTCTGTGGAACAGCTGACAGAATTGAAAGTTCATGTAGTGGGAGCAAAAAGTACAAAAGAATTGCTGGGCATCATCCGATGGGAATATATGCTTCATCGATTGCCAGCTCTAATGAAACTCCATATTGTGTTCATTGGACCAGAGTTATTCTCTGATTCAGGTTTGAGCGAGGAACTTCCAGATAACCACTGCCTAGATGACAGTGGAATGTCCCGATGTGACAATTGTCAGAGTAGAAATCGTGCCATTATTTATGAGATGTGTGAGATGCTGTACCACGACTATGCCAAAGCTTCCTATTATCAGAACCCTGATGTGATTATTTCCTTCAATTGTGGTTTTCATGAATTTGAAGGTGAAGAAAAAGACACATGGCCAGCTTCTTTATCCATCATGTTAAAAAATCCAGATGTACCTGTAATTTTTACATCATACACAAAAACAGAATCTGAAAGAGATCTTGAAGTCTTGAAAAAGATTGAGGATGTAGAAGTCCTCATGCCAGTCGAGATGAATCCTTACTGTAGTTTAAGGCCCATACGGGATTTTACTAGAGAAGATGACTGTGACATGTTCTTTGTGAATCAATATATATCATGTGTGAGAAGAAAAAAATCATAAGTCTTGGTTCAAGAAAAAAATGAATGAATTTAAATCATGATTTCATTATTTACAAAAACAAGGATTCACAAAGTGATACTACACATAGAAGAAATCATCTATAATAAATTGTTTTAGAAAACATATGGTACAAATATATTTTAATCAGTCAGCAGAAGCAATTTTATTTTGGAAAATATATTAATATCATCTGTTCTGGGTATCCAGACATATGCATTCTTAATACATTTATAAGAGAAGAATTTTATCTTATTTTTAATGCTTTTGTAACTAAAATGAAAAAAAATGAATTTTTGTTATTTTTTAATAGAAAAATTACACTTGATTATTAAATTGTGATGGATATTAACCACATATTTGGTATAATGGTGAAGAAGGTTTAGGATGAAAATATTTATATATTGCTAAATCAAAAAGATCATTATGCTTTGATGATATAATTATGAAATTACTTGTAAACTGTGTTAGTTCCTTTGAAGTTACCATGCATTAAAGAATAAGTAGAAGTAGAGTTAGTATCCTAACTTTCAATGAAGTAGAATTCGAATGCACAGTGAAACAAGCTTGGTTTTTTAAGGGCATTATCATGTTATTTTTTTCTCTGTACAGAATGCATTAGTAATTCTCAAGTTCTTACAAAGTACAAATGTGGTATTCATTGTTGAGTTTATGGGCTGTGTGTTGTTTGTGGTTATCAGTTTGATTTTTTTTTTTTTTTTTTTTTTTTTTTTTTTTTTTTTTTAATAGTAATTGAATAACTTTACATTTGTTAGTTTCATGCATGGCCTGATCTTAGAATAATTTTCTGTGCACAATTCTACCATTATGTCTTTTGATTTTAACTTAGTGTATTTTACAGAAGTCTCACAGGACAATAAGATAATTTGTGTGTCAGTGCTAGATGGCATATATATATATATATATATGCATATGTACATCCACACACACAAGCCTACACACACACACACACACGCACACGCACATGCACACGCACACGCACACGCACACACACACACACACACACACACACACACACACACACACACACACACACACACACACACACACACACACACACACACACACACACACACACACACACACACACATTTACATTTTTTAAAGCACATCATGAATTTATTCTAATTATCTAATAACTAAACATTCAAAACTGGCTTTGAAGAAAACGTTTACTGGAATGCCATCATAACACAACAAAACTTTTCTCTTCAGGTAACCTAATTCACCTGTATAGTGGTGCTTTTAGTTTATTTGAGCACATACTAATATTCTTTGGTCTTGATATAAGAGATTATGCATAAAGTCAATATTTTGTTGTGTTTTTTTATTTGGCTGTTATGCCTGGAAATATCCCATTTTTACTTGAAATATATATAAGTGTTTTTGGTGACTACTATGTAATATGTCTTCACTTTTATTATTTCATGAAAATCATTAGGTGTTTTCATTCTGCTATGCAAGTAGTACAAAAAATTATATATTTTCTGTATTACAATCCTATATAAAACAAGTCTAGTACAAAACTGCTTCATAACAGCTAATGAGACACCTACATAACTCAGTACAATTTAAGTTCAAAAGGTATTTTTTACTAATGTAATATGATAATAAACTATTTGATGTATATTTCCGTGTTCTCTATTAACAGTGTTCAATATTAAATGATTTTTCAAACACCTGTCATTTCCATAACCTTGTGCTTTGTTTTATTTTTGTTGCATTTTCATTAGGAAATGTGCCTAATGTTGGAGAAATTTATTCCTAAGAATATATGCAGACATGCTTTTATTATTCTTGATAAAGTACATGTGCTATATATCAATACATAGATGTAATTTATGGCATATGAGAAAGTACACAGGATATATACTCAAAAAAAGTTATTTAAACTGATCAAGTTTATTTAGGTAGTCTCTGTCCTCCTATTCTACTTACAATATTGAAACAGTATGGCTTCCCCCCCAATCCCTTGCCCGTTGCCATAGGGGGGCTTAGAAGACAGACTCAATGCAGGGATCTCCCCTGCCTAGGGCCTCAGCCTTCGACTCAACTAATTTTGCATGCTCTTTTCTCCCGCCAACTCTTTTGTTTCCATCCCTTCCCAAACCCCTTCTACTATCTACTTCTTAAGGTGTAAGATCCATGCTGAAAGGATGAAAGGCTGACTTTGTGCCAGTCCTGAATGGCCTGAGGGAACCATGGGCACAGTATTCCCCTGTTTTGTTGTTTAACCCTTACCCCTCAAGGGAACCCTGGGAGGTGGAATGTTCATGTCCCCAACATAGCCAAGGCTTCCCATGGCCAGTAACAAAGAAGTAATACCCATATTAGAGGCATAGATATATAGATGATCAATGATAGATAGATAGATAGATGACAGATACATAGATGATTGATGATAGATATATAGATAGATGACAGATAGGTAGATAGATGATAGATAGATATGTAGATGATAGATAGATAGATATGTGATAGATATATAGATAGATGATAGATAGATATATAGATGATAAATGGATTGATAGATGATAGATAGATAGATAGATGATAGATAGATGGATAGATGAAAGATAGATAGATAGATAGATGATAGGTAGATAGATAGATGATAGATAGATAGGAAGATGATAGATAGACAGATAGATACTTGACATAGATAGATAGGTAGATGACAGATAGGTAGATAGATGATAGATTGATAGATAGACAGATAGATGATAAATAGATAGATAGATTGATGATAGATAGATAGATAGAATGATAGATATATAGATGATAGATAGATAGATGATAGATATGTAGATAGATAGATGATAAATATATTGATAGATAGATGATGGATAAATGGATAGGTAGATAGATAGATAGATGATAGATAGATTGATAGATAGATAGATAGATTGATAGATATATGATGGATAGATAGATACATAGATGATAGATAGATTGATAGATATATGATGGATAGAGAGATACATAGATGATAGATAGATTGATAGATGATAGACAGATTGATAGATACATACATACATACATATATGTTTGTGTCTTTGGTAGATAAATAGATATACTGTACATGTAGATATAATCTATTTTTAATCTATAAATTCTTGGAAAGAGGTAATCATAATGACAAACATCAATATTCCGTTGTTGATTCTCTACAGCAGGAATGATACAGATGAAATTAAATGAAAGAAATGAAAAGAAATGAAAAATAAAGAAAGTCCTGGGAGGTACATTGGTGCCAGACAGCGTGACCTTGCACGATGTCGAATGTAAAAATTATTCCCATTTTTTTTTTTTTTTTTTTTTTATCATGTAGTGATATTTGAGTCAGGAAATTAAAGTTTAATCTTACTGTTCTTGAGGAAAGCTTGGCTCTGAAGGCAAAGGTCATGATGATTTGATAATAGTGGTGGTGGTGATGATGATAATGGTGGTGTCAGTGGTGGTGATATCCAATGGTGGTGATATACATGAGATAAATGATGATGCTGATAATGATGATGATGATGATAGTAATAATGATGAAGAGAATGATGGTAATGATGATGATGGTGATGATGACAGTGACAATGATGAAGAGAATGATGGGAATGATGAAGGTGATAATGATGATGGCGATGCCAATGGTGGTAATAACGATGGTGGTGATAATATAATGCTGCTGCTGATTGTTATCATGAGATTGGCGATCATATCACACTAATTAGGGACATTAATGAAGTAACAGCTATAGCTCCAGAAATAATGATGATGATAATAACTTGAATGTAAATGTAAGTAA
>NC_091568.1:15150155-15155155 GCF_042767895.1 Penaeus vannamei
AATGCATGTCATATGCAAGGGGCATGCCCATTGCAATCTCCATGGCTGGTTAGCAAAGGGCAGCGGGGTTACTGGTACATATGTATCAACAGGATAGAGCATAGGACAGTCTTGGCATCGCGCACTCCCATGTCAGTTGTACATTACTCCAACTTGAATATGTGTAGGACTCCTTGTGTTCCGATGTAGGGGATGGGGGTCGGTAGCCCCAATGAAGGGGGGCGGGGCTGCAGAGGACACAGCCAAAAGCAGTAGGCAAGATATTAAATGATTCAGTGTATATTATTCATATTTTACCCCACAATCTCCTTTGTACCTTTCATACCCTCCTCCAGACTGTAGAGTATTTTTCTAGTGCAGGGAATATTACATTTTTTCTTGTGCGGAAAACATAATTTTGTCTCCATTCGCGCGGACGGATCTGCAGACGGATAATGAAACAAATGCGCAAAAAGGTCAAAAGAATTTCATGTGCGGAGAATTATTTTAAGAAGAACTAAGCGTGCACAGAAAGTTACCTGAGAACTACATTTGCATAGACAGAATTTGACCAAATAATTTGACCAAACTCTACAGTCTGGACCTTCCCCTGTTTTTGGAGCCAAGAATGTGGGGGTTAAGGGGTGGTTTCTGCAGCAATTGGCCAACATATTTGTGGGGTTGAGAGGAATTCTGGGATATCAATATCATCTTGATCAGTCATACAAAGGTATTATGAATATTTACTTCCACCTTAAATTGATAGGAATACCAGCACAGTATACAACACTTGAATCAATAGGAAAATACTATTTACTACTCACTTATTAACTTTTCATTGTAACTTACGACTTGGCCTTATTTCCTGTCGTGCACATTCATAATGAAGTGAATCATATATAATCTGAAAGTTGTTTCCCCTTTTTACTCTCTCTCTGCCTCTTTTTCACAGGACTAGCAATAGGTATGCCACATTTTGCTTTATCCTACTAAATGCTAAAAGTTCAGGATAAGACCCCTCATTATGAATACAGAGAATATTGTTCTGACAGAATCAATAAAATGTGTCCCTTCTAGGTTAGTAGTTTAACAGGTATGCATTGCTTATACTGTCAGTATAGCTACCATTGGACAGCATTCGTGAGGAACTGTTTACTTATAAAAGTTTTGTATATGCTGACTACTATAGTAATGATATTGGTGTTGAAAGCTGGGGAGTGTGTGAAGTATATATATCAGAGAAATTGGAAAAAATATATATGTATATAATAATGATGAATTAAGTAAATGCCATGGAAAAACAGAATCATATGGGATATTTAGGGGCTGTCTCAAATACCCTCTTTTCTGTTTCTTTCTCTCTCTACTCCTTCTCCCTCTTTCTTCCCACCCATTCCCCCTCTCAATTGCTTTTTAAGCAAGATGTTCATGATTTTCTTTGGATCATGGTAAACATTTTAGGTAAGTCACCACAATGAGCAGTGAGTCAGAAAAGATAGCTGAGCTCCAGCAGCGTCTGGAGGAGGCAGAAAAAAATACGATAATGGCTGCAACGTATGGCAAACAGCTGCTGGATGAACACCACGAACTCCACACCAAACTAGAAGAAACCATCAGGGAATATACAACTAAATTAGAGGTTGGTTGCAGAAAAACTCTAAGCTTCTTTCTATTATAACATTTTGTTCTAAAGATAGGATTTCATTTACTTTTCTTTGCAGTCATTTACAATGTCTGTTGTGTTAGTGTAAAATTTCTTTGTAGTTTTGTCCAAAGTTTTATCTCATTCCATTATCTTATTTGTAAAATGAGTAGTTTTCCTTGTACTCACTTCTTTATTTTCAGTCACACTTTATGATATTATCATTGAAATTGAGATTATCATATTCATTATTATTTTTTGTGAATGTTATAAGAACTTATTTTTATCCCTTTGTCCTTGCTTAAAGTGACTTTAATTTCTAATCCAGGAACTTGAGCAAGAGAAACATTGTGTGACACTCAAGCTAGAAGCAAAACTGCAGACAGAGCGATCATTAGCTTTAGAATTGGAACAGTTTCGGGATCAGCATTCGCAGCAGATCAAGTCTGCAGTGGAACAAGCAACTCAGGAACATGCTCAGGAGATGAACAAGCAGTCAAAGAAGGTTCTGTCTCATTGAATTACTGATATTTTGTTGATTTTTACTTTATTTGTTGAAGTATAAATTAAATGTATCCTTTTCTTTTCTTTCTTTTTTATTAAGAGTATACTTTTTCTCAGATGACAGAGTTAAAAGCTGTGATCGACAGTCAGCAGATTGAGATCAGCCAAATGAAAGACCACACTGACTTGCTAGAAGCTCAGCTGAAAGAAGCACAGGAGAAATTGGATATGTGTAATGTATCAATCCATGAGCAGTCAGCAGATGAGGCCACAGCTACTATGCAGGTGAAACTAGCAAGCTTAAATGTTTGAAATGATAGATTACATTTGTTGTACCAGATGCATATGGTTATTTTCCCATTTGTACTAACTGCAGATTTTGGTAAATTTCAGAGCCAGATAATGACATTAACGTGTGAAAAGCAAGACTTAGAAACACAGGTGTCATCACTAAATGCTCAGGTGAAGACTACAACACATAAACTGTCTCAGGCAGAAAAAGCAGTAGCAAGACTTGAGGCAGAAGTGGAAGAGAAGGAATGTCAATGCACATCATACTACAATGCCCTGGAGGTAAGGTTGTCTTTTATTTTATTTATTATAATAAAGGTCCTTCACAATAATATATTTGATATATACAGTCTGGGGATTTTTTCTTTCTTTCTTTCTTTCTTTCTTTCTTTCTTTCTTTCTTATAGCTGGAAAAAATCTTCATGCATTGCAGGATATTGAGGTATGGTAAGTATTCAGTGCTTTGGTGATCCAACTTAATTTAAAGAATATAACAGAATGTGTTATGGAGTGAGAAGGCAGGTAAAAGGAGGGCTGCCAAGAAACTTAGTTTTATACTTCACTTGCTTTGTTATATGTACTAATTGAACATTTGAGATGTTTCCAAAGTTGATGTTCCCTTGAACAGGATGTTTTTCTGGTATCAGAAGACATGACTTGGGAGTGCTGCTACTCAAGAACTTTTGAATTTTACAACATTTCTGTTCTGTGGACTCAAGCATAGCCAACTGTTTATGTTGCAGATTCAGCTAACTGTGCATAACTGGTCTGCTTCAAAGCTCCTCCTAATGGAGGGGAAAACATTGATAAAAGTATGAAGATTAATGAATATCATCTCTAAACATGTTAGTAGCTATATATTTCAGAGATATACCATGAGTTGATTGTAGAGCTTCTTTGACATTTGTTGGAGTTGTGGGTTAGTTTTTATGCTCATATGACTTGCTTTAAACATATCTGTAAGTAATTGACTTTAAGACAGATTGTCCACTTACAACTTTTTGTTTGTTCCTTAAATTGCCATCTGCAAATCTTAGCAGTATTGTTACATATACATTGTTTTCACAAATATGTGTTTACAGATAATAAGGCATTGTTATGATTTTAGTGTGTTATAATGGAATAACACAACAAATTATTATACGGATATACCATTATTCGCATGGTAATGCATAATACAGTATCTGTGATCTTCAAAGATAGAGAAAGGTCTTCATTTCCTTATGTGTAAATCAGAGGCAGTGTTGATAATCTAGCTGAAAATAGATGATATTCATTAATGGTATGATAATTACAAATGGAAGTGTATTGCTTGCATTTATAGCATATGTTTTGCACTCCTTGCTCTTTATTCTGTGAATTTGAAACAAGAAAGTATTTATATTTATCCCATTTAATCACTCATTAGATTATTGATGTACCATGATTAAATTTCAGCATAATAAAGAAGAAATGATGGAACTCAAGATGGAGATAGAAAGTCTGCGTTTAGCTGAGACTGATCCAGCCAAGAAAGGAAATTCTCTCTTTGCTGAAGTTGAAGATCAAAGGCAGGCCATGGAGAAGAAGCTGTTATCTTATAAAACAAATTACAATATTGTCAAAAAACAGTATGACCTCAAGACTGAACAGATTAACAAAATGAAGGTTTGAGAATAACATGATGTTATTATTGCTTTTATTCTTGGTATGAGATGATCAGCATGTATCATTAATGTTCTCTATATTTTTGCTGTCAAGAGTAGCTGTAAATCACTTCACTTTTAGATGTATACAGTAACTTTCTACAGCTTCTGTCCTTATGCTTTATTGTTATTTTTTGTTTATCTATATTTTTTATATATCATCACCTCTAGTATTAATATATATTTTTCTTTCTTTTTTTCTGAAAAACTTTGGCATATTATTGTATCATGTGTGTATATTTCAGTGTGTCCTGGTCTCCCATTTATAATGCAACAGATGTTTATGTTGACCTCTTCTTTCTAGTTACAACTGGCTTCTCTTCTGAGCTTAAATAGCAGTAAAGCAGACACAGAATACTTGAATCATCTGGAAGAATCACTTGCCCTGGCACGCACTCAGCTGGCTGATTCAGGGAAAAGGTGCCGTGATCTTGAGGCCCAGCTGAGTGCAGTGGTCAACCCTCAGGTGAGTGGCATAGGGAGCAGAACTTTGTCCTTTTGGTCATGGAGGTTTGTTTTGCAGATGAAAGTAACATTCAGCTGTTTTCAAACTTTATCAAATAGTTATTTAAAGTTATGTCTGTGTATCGATCCTATATAATTGCATCTAATTAATTGTGATCTGTGTTACTGGAACCTTTTTTGTAATACTATTTTGTTGCATTTTAAAAACAATCTTCCCTTACATGTGTCACATAGATCTATTCAGTTTCCTTATTTGTGAAAATCGCTACTAACTTTCAGTGATACCTATTTTTCCCTGGCCAAAAATTATAAAATTAAGTAGCATGTAAATAATACACCTTCTACCCACCCCCACATAGATGGAGTCTGGTGAAGGTGAAGAAAACAAAGAAACATTCTTCAAGGGGATGTATTTAGAGAGTCAGTACGTACTA
>NC_091568.1:15162655-15165155 GCF_042767895.1 Penaeus vannamei
ATAAAAAGAAGACTGTCAGTGCACAAGATGTCTTTAATGCTATGAAAGAAATGGAGTTTGAAAAATTTATAGAGCCTTTGCAAGAAAGTTTAGAAGGTATGTATATATATATAATCAAAAGATATTTTTATGTGGCTTTACACCTTGTGTGTGTATGCATGTGGGGATATGCTCAATGTATGTGTATAGAGGGACTGAGACTTTGTGAGAGCAAGAAAGTGAATGAGGGTATATACAGTAGATTCTTCAGGAATGTGTTTTACCCTAAATTTGGCATTTTTCATGTTATTACTACAGCCAGTACTTTGCAAAAGACTGTATTTCCAATTTTTCTCTAGAATGCTGTAATTTGTCTATACTGACAGAGCCTCTTCTTATGTGAATCCATTGACAATTTTCTTCTGAACAGTCCACAGAAAGTCTCAGCAGAACAAGAAGGAGCAGAAAGAGGCCAAGGCGAAGGCAAAGAAAGCAGAAGAGGAGAAGACTCCGGACATGCCAGAGGAAGAATCCTCAGAGGTGACTGTCATGGATACTTCAGAAGCTGACAAGGAGAATGGGGAGCAGGAAGCGGGTTGATCTTTTAATGCTAGATAAAAGAAAGAATTTTTTCTTGTTTTTCCAAAGTATACAAGTTTTTGGCACTTTTCATTTCTGATGCATTGTTATATGAATCGGAATGATATGCTCTTGAATATATTTATGGTTTTATTTTGTATATTGTGTACTCCCAGTAACAAAAGATTTCCAGTAACCAGTGATGTACTCAGCAAAATTATGCATGAACAAGAATTTTGACTGAATTGGCAAACTATTTAAGAGTGAGAGAGGGAAAAAAAGAGTATTTTTGTAAACTGAAAATTCTTAGAATAATAAAGATTTCAGAATATCTTTTTCATTTTAATTTTGTGATTTTTTAACCGTATTTTGTAGTTCTTAGTGTAAGAGTAATGAAATATATTTCAGAAATGCTCTCCTGGCAGTATGCAATATTCATATATCATGCTTTGGTTAATATTTTAATTTTACTGGAAAGAATTGATACTCTAGATGGGGTATGAATCTTAAGATATTTATAATAATCATAAAATCTGCCATTTTCTTTTTATTGTTATTGTTATTGCTGTCATGACCATTGTCTTTTATTATTAAAAATCATATTGCATAAGTGGACACATGTTTCAAGGGGACTTTTGGTATTCCAGTATAATTCCACCTTTGTGTTGAAAATGTCTTGATTCATACATTAGAATATAAGGAGGGTTTTCATAAACAAACTTTTTAGTAGTGGCTTATTGATGTGTGAATTCACTAGAAATTGCTCCATATATCATATATTCATAGTTTGCTATGGTTGATCAATAGGCATAGACAATATAAAAAAAATGAAGATTATGACACTGTTAATAAATACATTTTTTCCCCCACCAAGGAGACCATTCATCTTGTAAACAGTCCTTAATAAGTTCCTACCCATGTGATAGACCAATGGAACAGCGTATCTAACATAGGAAATATGAATTTCATTGAGTTCTTTATCTGTTTCATGCTCTCCAGAGTAAAAATTCATGAATGCATCCTTGGAGTCTGATATTGCATGGCAAAATATGTTATTTTTGGCACTTAATATTTGTAGCAGTGTTGTATATATGGGGCTTATATGTATATTACAGTTTTTGAAAATAAGTCGAGATCAAAAGCAAATGAGAAATTAAAGTACTTTAAGAAAACTATTAAATAAAAAATAAAGAATAAAAGGCAGTATTACATATGTGCAGATACTGAAGATTAAATGTCAATACAAAATGTTTAACACAGGTCTTTGAATACTGTGCACATAAACACATAATTATTTAGAATGTAACATAAACTTCTTGGATATTAAGGACTGATATTACCATAATTTTCCAAAAGTTAGGCTGCCAAGTGATGAAGTATGATTCAAAAAATATATAAAGTTTTTCTCATCACCATAAACATCATCATCATCATCATCCCTCATCATCATCCTTCTCCTCCTCTTCCTTCTTCTCCCTGTCCTCCTCTTCTTCCTCCTCCTCTTCCTCTTCATCCTCCTCCTTCTCCTTCTCATCCTTCTTCTCCCCCTCCTCCTCCTTCTCCACATACTCCTTCTTCCTCTCCTCCTCATCCCTTTTCCTTTTTTTCAACTCCTCCACTTCCTCCTCTCCCTTCTTTTTTGCTCTTTTTCATCTTATTTTGCACCTCCTCATTCTTATTACTATCATAATTATGTTTTCTCCTTCCACACCTCCTCCTCCTCCTCCTTCTCCACATCCTCCTTCCTCTCCCCCCTCCTCCTTCCTCTCCTCTGCCTCCTCCTCCACATCCTCTTTCTTCTTCCACTCCTCATCTTCATCCTCATCCTTCTCATCCTCCTCTTCATCCTCCTTCTCATCCTCATCCTCATCCACGTCCTCTTTCTTCTTCCACTCCTTCTCATCCTCCTCCTTTGCCTCATCATCATTATCATCATCATCAT
>NC_091568.1:15170155-15175155 GCF_042767895.1 Penaeus vannamei
AAGTCCTAATTTGGTGTAGAAATAACCCTGGAGTGATAGGCATAATTAACGTTTTCTGATCGAGGTGGATATATTGATTACCTTCTACTCCAACATCCCCTCAATGAAATGGTCATCAGAACACCAAAAGTAGAGAGACTCGAAAAACGAGGCGGACATCTTAAAAACAGATAAATCCGACACCTACGAGCTGCCCTGAATCAAGCCTTAAACAAGCGAAAGATGGCTTTCAGGCTTACACGAGTCAAATCCCAAGGTCTAGCAAGAAGGAACGAATGGGCTATGTGCAATGTGCCAGAAACTAAAGCACCTTTGACATAAACCCCCAGAATCTGAAGCAATGTTTACTGATGATTAAGAACAGCAAAGTGTACGAGGAAGGATCTTGAAGTTACTTTCCCTCAGAAGAGATATTGCAATATTGAAAACGACTCTTCGTCGCGGTTTCAAATTTAATCGGAACCCGAAGGACTGACTTGACCAGTTCATCCAGACGTGAAAGCTACCACTTACCTATGATTTTAAAATGTATTACGCAAGGCAGTGGAGTGAAAAAAAACGATGCTTTCTTTTACATTTGACCTTGTGCTGTCTGTATACAGAAATACATCGCTCGCAGCCCTTTTACTTCGTACAGTTTCTTAAAAGGCGTCACACGGTCCCCTCTTGTGTCAAAATGGCGTCCCATTAACTTGTGCGCTTTGAAAAGCCGGAATGACATGCTATTATGATGGAATATCTGGTTGTTTGCGCAAAATACCTTTCTTCAGATCCTATAGAAAGTAACTAAAACACTGACAGTGAAACCTGGAGGATCTACAATACAAAACTCTTAATAGCCTTCGCCTATAAAAAAAATGATAATGATAAAGAGTAAAATAAAAAGTCGATCTTGTATGACACAGCGAGCCATGCAGGTGCCTTTATGATAATGACTGAAGAACTGATCAGGATTTTGAACTTGAAAAATTGATTGAAGAACTTGCAAGTGGATGACTGCTAAATTCAAATCAAATGTTTTTGCATTCCATTTCCAGTGCTACAATAATATACATAAAACCTGCAGATCAAATTATCCTTGAAACAGTCAGCATTAATAATTAAAAAAAGAAACCATTATACAGTGATAGATATTGACTTGTAATATTGCAGCGCATTGCAGGTTGTTATAAGGTGGAATTTGTTGCGCTTAGAGGAAGTGAGGAGAAGCACACAAATACACACACACTTATACACACACGTACAGACTCGTACGCACACAACCGTAGGATGTTTCCCTTCAAGGTCTATATACGTACAGGTCTCGTCACTTCGTAGTTCTGCGCAGCTTTGGGTGATAAGGCCTATGGCGTCACTAGGCATAAACTGGGTGGGAAGGAGATAATAGAAAACGGTAGTAAATGAGCAAATACTTAAGTAATTTTAGATGCCGGTACGTTGAACGATTTGCATATTGGACAGATTTTACAGGCGATGATTATCAGCGATTGTTTGTTGGTCTGTATCACATGTTTTAAGTGAAATTCAGGTTTGTAATTCTCATGCTGCAGCTTAGATCCCAAATTTTGCAACCAACCACTGAACAACTACTGGGCATTAAGGCTTTGCCCGCGCCAGTCAGTCAAGCGAGCGAAAACGGGAGAGGGAGATCCTTACAGCTGTACCTCACATTCAAGACCACATGGTTAGCGTCGAACCCCCAGGCTCTTACACCTAGTGACGTCATGCGCGAGACGGACGAATTTGAGTCGCTTAGTGACGAGACCTGTACATATAGACCTTGTTTCCCTTTCCTGTCCCACGACTGAAGTGAATGGAAAAAAAAAAAAAAATCAATAAGCCGCGAGAGGATCACGGCTTTACGTAAAGTGTGACGTAAATCAACAAAAGTGTTATTCATTTAATAACTTGTTTTTTAAGTGTCTCATAGATATAATAAAACGTTTTTATACAGCTCTTATTTCTTGTTGATATATATATATATATATATATATATATATATATATATATATATATATATATATATATATATATAAGTATATATATATATGTGTGTGTGTGTGTGTGTGTGTGTGTGTGTGTGTATATATATATATATATATATGTGTGTGTATATATATATATATATATATATATATATATATATATATATATATATATATATATATATATATATATATATATATATATATATATACGTATATATGTATATTATGATTAGTAATATGAAGTAAAACCGGTTGATAATTATCTTTTAACAGTCCTAAGATCACCATTTTTTTTACCTAAGCCACTAAATATAATACGCAGAACGATGCAAACTTAGAACTGCCTTCTGACTATTCAGTTATGTAAAACAATACTTACGCCGGTATTACGAAATGTAAATGTAAAATTATTTCACAGACTAGAATCAATACCTTAAAAGATGATTACAAAAAAATATTTAGTCTATAAGTGAGAACATTCAAGTTTTATTAGTAGTAGAGATCCCTGAGGGACCAAGAAAATATTCGAAATAAAGGTTCTGGATACAACTGAAACCCCACAGATAAAGAGTGCATCCGTATCCCCCGACTCCGAGTCAAAACAACAATGAACATTTACGTAAGGAGGGTCCTGTCGTCACTCCGGCAATATGAGCCAATATTCTCAAGGAACACCCCACAAACCCTGCAGAGATATGGGGTGAAGGAAAGTCCTCTCCTAAGGTTCGCCTCGACGGGCAAGACAGTGAAATCACCCACGAAATCCAACGCCATGAAGAGATACGGAAAGCTAGTCGCGATTGGGTTCAGTATGGGAGCCATAGGAGGGGCGGCTTACATGTACGAAATCTACAAGAAGATCGTGACGCCCGTGTCCAACCCCTCTGAGGGCAGCGAGTACCTGCTCAAGGAGAAACCGCCCACTTTCAAGCCAGCGAGATCTGTTGAGTACCCTTGGATTTGTTTTAGATTTTTTCAGTAGTTTTTTTCCTATATCATTATTATTCGCCAGTGCCCTGGGAAGGGTAACAAACCTTTGCCTCACATTTGGCAAAGCAGAGGCTGTAGCCTTCCTGTCTATTAAAGAAAAAAATGGGAATGGTTTTAGTTTCGCACAGCCATTCAGTCTTGTAATTAGTATTCCTTGCTTCAATTATCATTACTGAGATACTCATGAATCTCTTGTTATTTTCTAACACAAATGAAAGGACTGGTATTATTCATGGAGGGAATGCACATTTCTGAGAGCCAGATTGTAGAGTATTTTTCATTTCATTTTTTCGTGTGTGCCCAGCCAGACGCAGTGTTTCAACTGTGAAAGGCACCACCATAATAGACGTCACATGCCTCTCGTTTGAATAACACCAGGCATAGCACTTCTCTAAGCAATATGGAATAAAAGGACTTATTCCCTGTTTCAACAAAGTTTCTTGTTTCATGGTGTATATTTTCCAAGAAAGAAGCACAGAAACCAGTATATGAGCTTCAAAATTATTAACAATGGTCTGACAGGCCATCAGCATGAGTGGAGATCCTTAGTTTCAAATTAGCCATTAGTTTTTTATTTGTTTTTGGTAATGAAAAACAAATTATGTAATTATGAATTCAAAATGTTCTATATAAAATCTCTAATATAACTGTTGTTGACTTTATAGATATTGATAATTTCTTTAAGCAAATTACAGATAATAATTTTAAATTGCACCATGGAAAACCCGAAGATACCCAAAGAAAAAGAATGGTCTGGGTTGTGTTACCACTGGCTCCCCTCAGCCCCCAGATTTCATTTTTAAGTGGATTCAGATAGGGAACAATCAAAATCAGTACAATTTTTTAATAGCATTTTAAGTGAGGAAAGGAATGAGTTTAATAATATTCTTATGTTAGTTTATTTTCTTTGACAGATTCGAACTCCAACAGACACAACTGGCCTGAAGATAACCTTGTTCCAGTATCAGACTTGCCCATTCTGTTGCAAAGTCCGTGCTTTTCTTGATTATTATGGCTTCAACTATGATGTTATTGAAGTTAATTCAGTGACTCGGGCACAAACACGATGGACAGATTATAGGAAGGTTCCTTTCCTTGTTGTAGAATTACCAAATTCTGATAAAGTTCTGGTAAGTTTAAATAATCTTGTATGTTCAAAGATCCTGTCACATAATAATTCATGTTATTCTGTAACTGACATACTATTAAAGAGCAACTTTGTTTTTAATCCACAGCAACTTAAGGACAGTTCAATGATTGTATCAGTAATGCAGTCATTCCTAGATAACAAATCAGAGAATTTAGAAGATCTAGTCAAATGCTACCCAACAATAGAGTTCTCTGACGATGAGGGAGAGAAGCGCTTAGAGATTATGAATCGTTATTTCTTGATGTATGGAAAGCATCCCCCAGGACGCTCCAAAGATGACATTGTGTAAGTTTGATGTACTTCCTCTAAAATATTTTTCTTACAAAGTATCTACACTTTTATTACTGATACAGAAGTATTTTATAATTGAGTTATTCTACTCATGATATCTATTTTTTGTCTGTAGATAAAATTATCCTAAGCTTCTAGATGATTGTAAAATGGTTAAGCGTAGTCTGAGTTGTGGTATTTCATCCAAAGGTTATATAAACAATTACCTTTTCTCATGTAACTGTTGTTTTGATAAACAAATGAGATACACAAGTTTTTAGATTTAGAAATATTAATATAGGGATAAAAAAGGTTCAACAAAAAATCTTATATTACTTACTGAATTGAGTTTACCATCTATAATGTTACGCATTTCTAATTTATTTTCAGAGACGAAAGGAAATGGAGAAAATGGGTCGATGATGTTTTAGTACATGTACTGTCACCAAATGTGTACCGCACTCCACAAGAATCATTCCAGGCTTTTCAGTGGTTCTCAAAGGTGAGATAAACAAGTATAAAAGAATGATAAATAGAGTTTACACTCTCTCTCTCTCTCTCTCTCTCTCTCTCTCTCTCTCTCTCTCTCTCTCTCTCTCTCT
>NC_091568.1:15180155-15192655 GCF_042767895.1 Penaeus vannamei
CATGTTTTTGCTATGAAGTAAATGACTGCCCTTCAATTTAATGCTGTCCAACCAATATTTACCTATAATTCCCAATATTGTAAAGTCTTAAAAGCCAAATGATAGACACTGTAGAAATGAAAGGCTGTAAATTTCTAAATCATAGGAAAGCCAAGAGATTTTCAGGAATTTTCTTCTTGTGCACTTTAGATTTTTCCCCTTCTTTCTCTCTCTTATTGATTATTATTGTTTAACTGATTATTTTATTTTATTGCAGGCACCAGATTAAAGATGATGTTAGAGCATCATTTTATGATGATGTCAATGTGTGGCTCAAGGCTTTAAAGAAGAAGGGAACGAAATTCATGGGCGGAGACGAGCCAAATCTATCAGACCTGACTGTGTTTGGTGTTCTGACTGCTGTCGAAGGATGCGACGCATTCCAAGACGTTAAAAGTAACACCAAAATAACACCATGGTTTGAGCAAATGAAGGAGGTTGTGTCTCAGCATGGAGGAGCCAAGTTAACCATGGAGAGAGGCAATTTGTTACAAAACTAAAAGATGTCTAGGCTTACAAAAATGTCAGTATCAAGGAGTTCCCAAAATTCTTAGTGAAATTCTTGTAAATTCAGGGTTCTTATTAAGTGGAGCAGTTTTGGGTTTGGTAAAATCTTGCTAAATTGATTTTGGTGTAGACATTTGAAAGTATTGATAGTGCAACTGCCTAATTGTGGGATTGGAAATTTATCAGCATTAATTTTTCTTTTAGACTATCGATTCAGCTTCATCTACAGTCAATTCGAAAATATAATTATTTACAATATTTCAGAGCATTAACTACAAGTTGTTACACTTTCCTATTTCTCCTTAAAAATTTCTGTGTACCCAGATCTACATAATCTCTAACAGTTTTAATGTTATTTTGAAAACAGATTTTGCTAGCAACCATGTATGATTTGTACAGTGTATCATATTGGGATGTTGTAAATATAAGAATAATATTTATAAATTGTTCTTCTTAATAATCCTCTGCTTAGAACATTAAGCATTTGAGAAGTTAAGTTGACAAGCACTAAACCTTTAAGGGTGCTTCAAATTTCTCAACATTTTCACAAGCATACAAAGTGCATGCCATGGGGAGGGGGTTAACCTTCTCACACACTTTTTAGATTCCATGAAAATGCTGATGTCAGGTTGTATTGAGTACTTAGTATCTGTGGCTGAATACCAATGTCTATAAGTGTTATTAAGACCTTGGCTGAATACAGATTTCTCAATCTAGCCTTGCCTTCATTAATGATTTTATAAACATTCAACAATTAATTTTCGTTCATAAAGAAGTGTGAATCACGAATCAAAAAATATCACAAACCCTATTAGATTTTAATAGGTTCACTTGTGTATAGAGGAAAGAATGTTTTTTTTTAAACTATTTAGAGATGAGTAATCTTTCCTTTGTAAGTATTGTATAGTGAAAGTCTGTCCAAATGATCCAGCTGACACAAGTGAACAGTTTGCTTACTTATAGGGTATCCACTGAGCACACAAGCAAACCAATGAAGTACCTGTACTGATTGTTGTTCAAAATCACCAGACACTGACTAGGGTTTGACCATTTATTAAGTATTAAAGTTTTATTATGATTCTAGCCTTCCTTTCAGTGTAATGCTAATTATTTCTTCCCTTCCTGCAATCATCACTAATAATTCTTTTAAAAAGGTTATTCAAGAAGAGAGAAAAACAAAAACGAAGCATTTGGTTGTGTCTTGTGTGTGGGCTATAAATGGTTAATGGTTGAAACAAACAGATGTGCTAGATATCTAAGGTCATATATCACTATGGTGAAATATTGAGGTGAAAAGGGTAAATGAGTTAACAATTAGTATAAAGAGTGTTGAATATTAAAGGTTATAGTGTTATAGGGTAGTATGATAGGGAAAAGGGTAATGAAGGGGTGCAAGTGATGTAAGTTAACATTAATAAAGGGTATAGGGCGATTGGATGGAATGGGGATGTATCTGTTGTTGGGGAACATTGCTTTAAGGTAAAACTGGTAAAAGAGCTGTTATGAAATACTCAACGGATAATACGGATAAAGATGACTGTTGGAGAAGTGTCAGGAAAAGAGTCTAGGGGATGAAATAAAGGGACTGAGGAAAGAGGTGAAGTATCAGGAAGAGCGTCAGGAGGGGAGGTATCCAGAGGAGGACACTGTTGGGACAGAAGGGATTTACACGAGTATCCAGGTGGGAGGGAAAGGATAATGGAGAACTAAAAAGAAATGGTGTACATGAAGAAGGAGAGGATGGGGTATGTTGGGAAAAAGTAGGAGGAAGAGGGGTAGGGGGAATTTGCAGGGGAGGAGGATGGATATCAGCAAATACTTTGAATGTAAAAGGACTATGAATAAAGGGATTGGAGGGTGGATGAGGGAGCGGAACATTTTCTTGGGTCATGTCTAGGATTTTTTGGATGTTTCTGGAGGGGATTTGGGTAGGGAGGTCTGAGAAATAAAGGATCTCTTGTGAGGAGAAGGGATGGATATTCGAGGAGCAGAGAAAAAGGAGGGTGTAGGAAAGGGTGTGGATGGTGAAAATGGTAGGACCCATAAAGTGAGGGGAAGGTACGTACTGGAGTATCTGAATTTAGAATGGAAAAGGGATTTGACCACGGAATAGAGAGAGTAGAGGTAGGATGGTTCAGGGTAGAGATTCAGAAACATCTGGTGGAGATGGGGGAGGGGCAGAGGACTGTTTTAGAATAGGTATAGAGAGAAAATCCTCATTATTATGCTTCCTGTCTAGCCTCACATATAGTGAAGCCTAGACAGGAGAACTGCTACCTTACATTCGAGCTTATAGACAGGGCAGCTCCTATAAAATACATTATGGGAGTCACCACAGTTGGCCAATGTATGTGACTGACCAGGTTGGTTACATAGAGGGCAGCGGGCTGTAGAGCGACAGTGTTTGGCTGGGTGGCAAAAGACCAACATTTCTGACATTAACGGGGAAGGGGTCGATGTGGTCGGACATGATAGGACAATCCACCAATATAAACTTCATGAGGAAGGTCATGTTTACGGAAGCTAATCTTGGCAATATTGATATGAGACTTATGCTGGCCTCTGGGAGGAATAGTTTAGCACTGTAACACTAATGCATCTGACCAGTTCTTGTCATATATGGCACAACAAGTTGGCGGATAGAAACAGTTCCAATACAAGTATTAAGCACGAGCTTGGGATTCTGATGTAACTGTGGCAAGGCGTGAACGATCGAAGTGACTGCGAAAGGTAACTTTGCCTTGTTGTTTCTGGAGACACTGTTGAAAGAGATGGGTATTCCCAGATTTGGGGACTGTAGGGGGTTTGTGTTGGAGGTTGGGGTTTTCAACGTTTGCGTGAGAATAGAATAGAAACGGATTTGGTAGTGGAGAAACGAAAGCCATGATTAGTGGTCCAGGAAGATGCTGATGATATTGCTGACTGAAGTTGTTGGAGAGTATGTATAGATGGACCACAGGAATAGACGATTAAGTCATCAACGTGTATTGATGACGCCTTCAATCTGAGGATAAGAGGATGGTGTGGAAGAAACAATTTTGACTTGAAAGGTGCATTTGGAAAGGAAGGATTTTGTAAAGACCCATGTTTCTCGCTTATGCCTAGAGAGGACAATTATTGGAGGATATGATACCGCCATGTGGTAACATATGCTTTCTCTAGGTCGAAGAATATAGCTAAAATGGATTCATGGGGTTCAAATGCGAATGTTATATAAGTCTCAAAATGAGCAAGGGGGGCTGCTGTGCTTCTGGCACGACGAAATCCAAACTGGAAAGGAGAAAGGTTATGTGATTCAAGATACCACATTAGCCGCGAGTTCACCATTCGCTCTAGTAGCTTGCATAAGCAGCTAGTTAGAGCGATGGGGCGGTTATCTTGTGGATGGGTGCCCGATTTATTGGGTTTTAAGAATGGGAGAACGAGGTTTGGTTTTCGCTCCAGTTCCTGTCGTCCAAATTTGATTATATATATTTAGAAGAAAGGATAAAGAGGAGGATGGGAGATATCTGAGCATATGGTAGTGAATACCGTCAGGACCCTTATGGCTATTGTGACATGATCGTAAGGCAGTCTGTAATTCTTAAGAAGAAAAGGGAGTATTGTATGGCTCATCGGAAGAGATGGAAAATGTGATGGGAGTACGTTCTTTGGTGGTTTTATTGGAAGTGAAGTGTGGAGAAAGATGAGAGCCGCTATTAACTGAAATAATCACCTAGCCCATTAGCGACTTGGAGAGGATCAGATATGTGAGTATCTCGATTATGGAAGACTGGGGCTAGATGGGGAGGATGTTTGCCTGATATTTTGTGAATCCGTCGCCAGATAGCTGATGTAGATGTGTATGTAATTGAGGAGACATACATATCCAGCTATTTGTTTTGCTGTTTCGAATTGTACGTCGAAGGTGGGCAGACGCCTTTTAAAAGACGATAAGGGCGGACAGGTGGGTGGGAGTGTCTCGTTTATATCGGTAACTATTCCACCCAGCCCACTTTAGACGGAGCGCTTTAGTACTGTACAGTCTGAGTTCCACCATGAAATACATTTAGACGTATAAGGTCTAGTGGACTGTGTAGGCAGCTGTTAAGGCTGTTGTTGAAAACATTTGTAGTTTGAAATGGATGATAATGGAGATGGAACGAGAGGTATAGAAGCGAGTGAAGCAAACGTTTGCCAGTCAGCTCTATTGAAGCACTTCCTTGGGGGATTAGGAAGTGGGACATATGAAGTGGGAGTAAGGACGGACGGAAAGTGGTCGCTATAGGGGCAGTGGTCTAGAATTTACCAATGATAGTCTGATAGAGAGAAAGGGGAACATAAAGAGAGGTCAAGACATGAAAATGATTGTGTGCGCATGTCAAAATGTGTGAGGCGATCGGAATTGTGGATAATGAGGTCAGTTGTGGAGAGGAAGTGTTAAAGGGATCGACCATGGGATGTGGTGGTCGTATCACCCTAAAGAGTGTGACGGCAGTTGAAATCGCCTGTAATGATGAAAGGTGGCTGAAGTTGAGAAAGTAAAGTTTTGAAGGCGTTAATGTCAATAGGAAGAGAAGGGGAAAAGTAAACTGAAATAATCCATCGTTGGAGAAAGATGCAGATAATAGGGATAATGGTTTAGAAAGGTCTAGTGCATGGAGTTTTTTGAGGAATTAGTAATGAGTAGTAATGGTAGTTTGGTATCGGTACTGGAGTATGTGTTAGGTAGGATTCTTGAGGACAGATGATGTTGAGGATAGGCATAGGGGGAGTTGTGGATATTGGAGTATCCGGATTTAGAATGGAAATGGATTTGATTGGGAGATAGGGGTAGAGGTGGGAAGGTGAAGGGTAGGGGGAAGAGATATTGTTGAGGATGTAGAGACAGTTTGGATACAGGGAGAGGAGTAGAATATTGGATAGTATTGGAGTCGGGTATGATCGAAAAACCTCGATGGAGTTTGTATCTGTGAACCGCCATTTCTGATTCAATTTTGTAGGTTGGGCAACTCCTTTAAAATACATTATGTGGGCCATTACACTTGGTACATGACAGTTTGCACGGCCATGACCAGGTTGGGCACATAGAGGGCATCGAGACATGGAGCGACAGTGCTTTGCAGGGTGGCCGAAACGCCAACATTTCTGGCATTGGCGCGGAGGTCGATATGGTCTGACTTGGTACGATTCCTTATAGAAAAGGTCATGTGTACGGAAGGTAATCTTGGCAATATTAGCCTTCCTGCAATATTAGCGTGGAGCTTTCGGTGACCTCTTGGTGGGATAGTGTAGCACTGTACTGATATTGCATCATAGTCATAAGGCAGTCAAATAGGTCTTCGCAGTCTGACCATTTCTTGTTACTGACAGGGCAATTATTTGGGGGAATAAAAAGAGTTTCTGTATAAGCATTAAGGGAGAGGTGGGGTTGTACAGGGAGAGGTTTACCAGTGAGGTCAACCAGGGTAGATATTGCATGAGCTTAGAGACTCAGATGCAATTGTGACAGGGCGTGAACGATCAGGACGTCTGCGGAAGGAGACTTTGGCTACTTGTTTTTGCAGGCATTTTTGTCAGAGTACTGGGCTGTTAGAGGTTAATGGTTAAAAAGCAAAATAAATGTGCTAGACATCTAAGGTCATGTAGCACTATAGGAAAGTATATTAAAGGGGTGAAGGGTGATAGCTATGCGTCAGCTATCTATAGTAATCTTGAAAGGTTAAAGATGGGTAAAGGAATTGCTGTGTGAATGGGCTATGGTGAGTCTAGGTAAGGGAATTACGTAATGGTTTCACGTGTGTATCCAGGAGGGAGTGGAAATGATAGAAAAGGATGGATGGAGGGAGAATGTACGTGTAGTTGGAGTTGAGGGGAGTGGGTTACATTGGGAGGGAGTAGGAAGGAGTGGTGTAGGGGGGATATGAGTAGGAGGAGGAGTTGTGTTGGGAAGGAGGGGTGTAGGGGCAATATGTGTAGGAGGGGTATGGATATCGGCAGTCACTTTGAGTGTGGAGGGAGCATGAGGGGGCGGTGTTGGGGCTGTAGTTGAGATTGGAGTGTCTGGGTTTAGAATGGCAAAAGAATTTGACTGGGGTAGGTAGAATGTAGAAGTGGAAGTAGGGAAGTAGATAGGTATAGGCCAGGGTTTGGGAACATCTTGAGGTGGAGAGGGAGGGGCAGAGCGAGCGACATAACTAGAGTAGGGAATATAAGAGAAACCTTGTCGGTGTGCTTCCTGTCTGGCTTTACGTAGAGTGCGACAATTTTTGTGTCTGAGTAGCTACCTCAGACTCAAACTTGTAAGTGGGACAGCTTCTATAAAATACTTTATTGGGACCACCGCAGTTAGCACATGTGCGTGTTTGTGCAGGGCAGTCTGATCGGTTATGACCAAGTTGGGCACATAGAGGGTATCGGTCTGTGGAGCGGCAGTGTTTGGCAGGATGTCCAAATCGCCAACAGTTTTGACATTGACGGGGAGGAGGTTGGTATGGTCGAACAGGAAAGGATTGTCCACCAATATAGATACGAAAGTGAAGGTCGTGTGTACTGACAGTAATTTTGGCAATGTTGGTGGGTTTCTTTCGATGGCCTCTAGGAGGAATGGAGTAGAAATGTACTGATATCACATCACGGTCTTTGAGGCAGCCGAGTAAGTATTCTCCACTATCTGACCAATCGATATCCATAGGCAGCTTACTGGAGAGATAGACACAGTTCCGGTACAAGTATTAAGAGTTGGATGAGGTTCTGCAGGAATGGGGTTGCCAAAAAGATCATTTAGATTTGTTAATGCTATAGCTTTGGTTTCAGATGTAACTGTAATGAGACGGGAACGATCGGGTCGGGTACGGAAAGGGACTGTTCACTTGCATTTGGAGGCATTGTTGAAAGAGAAGAGTGTTGCCTAAGGAGCAGTAGGGGGGATAACGAAAAATCGGTCCCATTTAGCTGGGCTAAATTGAGTACTTACGATATCTGTAGGGTTGTTGGTGGTAGAAAGATGGGGACATGTGGAAGAGGGAGTGTTGCTGCGGGGGGTAATATTACGGAGAGATGGAGAATAAGGCTGTAAGGTAATAATAAGGGAGGATGGGGTGTTTGAAGAAGGTTGTAGGGCTAAAGGTGATGAAATTGGGAGAGTAAGAATGTCTTCTGGAGATTGAGTCTCGGCTTGGGTGGGTAATGCCCTAGTAGGCATTGAAGAGTGAGCAGTAGTTGTAGTGTTCAGAGTCGTGGTCAAAGGAGAGCCTGGGGTCGGGGAGCCAGGAGAGATTGAATTGGTGGGGCTATTTGATGAAGGGGCATGCCTCATTACCTCTAATATGGGAATTACATCTTCATTGCTGGCCATGGGAAGCCAATGTTGGGGAAATAAATAGTCCAACCTCCAGGGTCCCCTTGAGGTGTAAGGACTAGACAACTAAAACGGGAATACCGTGCCTATGGTTCCCTCAGGCCGTTCAGGACTGGCTCAAAGTCAGCCTTTCATCCTTTCAGCAAGGCTCTTACACCTTAGGAAGTAGATAGTAGAAGGGATTGGAGAAGGGACGGAAACAAAACACTGGAAGGAGAAAAGGCCATGCAAAATTAGTTGAGTCGAAGGCTGAGGGCCTAGGCAGGGGAGATCCCTGCATTGGGTCTCAGTTTTCGTCTCATAAGCCCCCCCCCCCCCCTGTAGGAGTAATCACAAAAAACCCTGGCTGGGTCAAACAGAGTATTCAAAAGGGTTGTAGAGTTGAGAAATGTAGAAGGATGAGGACAAGAGGAAGAGGATATGGTGTGGTGTGGAAAGATGTAGTAGTGTGATGGGGAGGGCAATACGGGTGAAGAGTTGTAACAAAGGAGAATGCAGAACATGGAGGTAGTTGAGTAGATGGGTTTAAGGATATTAGGGTTGAGGGAGGGGTGTCATCTGGAGGTTGCATTATCTGGGTAGATGATTCAGGATGGGTTAAGTTGATAGTAGGTGTCATCAAGGGGGTGTAGAATCAGTTGTCGGAGCCGTGGTCAAAGGAGAGTCAGGGGTCGGTAAACCATAGGAGTCAGACTAGGGGGGACATCTGATAAAGGGGCAAGCCTCAATGCCCCTATTAGGGGTACAAAATCTTCATTACTGGCTATGGGAAGCCTGAAATAGGTGGGGATGATAAATGGTCCACCCCTCCGGGTCCCCATGAAGGGTAAGGGCTAGATAACTACCAAGGGAATACCGTACCCATGGCTCCCTGAGGCCGATCATGACTAGCAGAAAGTCAGCCTTTTATTTTTGTAACATGGCTCTCACATTTTAAAAATTAGACAGAAGGGGTTAGGGAAGGTAAGGAAAAAAAAAAGAAAGATGGAACAAAAAGGCCATGCAAAAATAGTTGAGCTGGGGGCTGAGGCCCATGGTAGGGGTGATCCCCTATATTGGCCCCCATCCCCATCTCCTAAGCCCCCCATCACGACAACAATGGCCAAGGAATTTGGTGGAGGGGGTCCAAGGGAGAGGTGATCCCCCACATTGGGCCTCAGTCTTTGTCTCTTGAGCTCCCCTGTGACAAGCAATGGATTGGGGGTTCCTTATGAACAAATACTCAGTTATTTATAACAGAAAAATATAAGAGAAAGACAGTTATAATATATGTCTTTTTGGCAACTTACTTCAGATATGCAAGATGTACGTCCTATGCATATTTTCCCCATACTATCAGACATGCTTTTGTTTTTACATACCAAGAATTAAATTTATCACTCAGGGGAAATAAGGATGCATAAGGATTTACAATTTATTATAGAAGCAGTATGAATTTGTTTGAAGAAAGAGGTGAACTGAAAGTAGATTTATCAAAATATACCTACATTTACATTTGAGCATGTATATATATACATATGCATTTCTGTATTATTACACAATATTTCAATACATATTTACATATGTTATCTGTATGACCTGCAAAGAAACTAGTGGCAAAGACCATTTCTCTATACAAAGTTAAGGAAATGTCGACGTTTTTTAAATCATATCAATAAAGCTAATTCAATATTTCTCTAAAAAGATCAAATACATATAATCCTTTGGGCAAAGAAAAATAGAAGACTCAAAAAATTCTCTGTTCTTCCAAATAATGTTCATCTTATTTCTTTTCCTTCTTGTTATTTCCTCGGATCATCTTTTCCATCATTTCCCACATTTCTGGTGTCACTTGGCTTAGCATGTTGAACTGGCCGGCCATGTTGCGATATTCTCCTCCATCAAATCCAATAGACTGAAGAATAAAAGAGAAACATTTTTAAATCATAGTTTCTACATGGTTCAATTGCAAATATATAGAGTATGATAATAGCATCAACCGGCCAGACACTGATAACATTCTTTGGAGCACTAATTGATGAGCATAAAGCATCAGCCATCAAAATTCATCAAATCATGTACTTGCATAACTACAACATTACAGTCAAAACTACCTCTACTTACCACTACTACTACTACTACTACTACTATGTATTCCTACAAGCACTACCATTAACATTATCTATCAGTTGTCTCCCTTAAATATGAATTTCCAAACATGAACTTAATGATTATGGGCATGCATATATATACATATGCACAGGTTCCATATAGACAACATCCACCTGCCCACATTGATAAAGATGTTTTTATCAATCATTTATCAATATTAATCAATTTAATGCCAAGGTGTCAGTACCCAATATCCAGAATGAATAGATCACTTCACAATTTAGCCTTCATCAGAGCCTTGTCTTTGCTTGTGGTTTTTCGAATCCGTTTCTCCACATTATCCCACTGTTCTGATGACATATACATAAGACCGTTGAATTCTCCTGATGCCAACCGAAAACTGCCACCATCCAGTGCAATGGTCTGTAATATTTGGGTTGGTGTAATATCACTGCTATAACTCAAGAGGGAGGGTGTATTTTCAATGTCACATTTCCTGTTGGTACATGTAGCTGTACAGAAAATTCATTCAAATTGGGAATGTTGTAGGAATCTTATGTTCCATGGTAATAGGCTGCTTAGGAACAACATCATTGGTAATGGGTGTTCAGGAAAGCCAAGATGATTAAATGGTTCTAGTTTATAGTTTATATATCTAAGGAAACTACTCTATGATTATGAGACTATCTTGGACTGCTTCATAGCATAAGCAGCATGGGGTGACTAGGGATTTTCAGATACAAAATCAGGGCATGATCCCTACAATTATTTTATCAATTTATCATGTTCACAGGATGCACTGCAATATCTATCATATGATGGAGATTGTGTGGCTATAATGTACATGTGATGGGAAAGATTTTTGAACTGGTGCCCCACACTGTCCGTGTGAGAATAATCCAAAAAGAAGGAATACTTTACCATATCGTGTGGAAGCACTAAAAAGATACTTATGATTTTTAATATTTTCTTCGAGTGTACATGAACATAAGTGTTTTATTTCATGTCTTATTATTGATCAACTCTATTCACAACTTTCCATTTCAGCATGCAACTTACAATCTATGAATCTATAAATCAATGTCCGTTCTCTCAAAATACCTCTACCTATATACCTACCTGTTAAGTCTAATACACAAGTTACACTGTACATGCATTAACAAAGACTTACCTCTCCACTCAGCCAAGTAGAATAATCAGACACAAGGTAAGTTGCTAGGTTTGCCAACTCCTCCACTTCTCCTAAACGTCCAGCTGGGATGCGTTCATGTGCGATCTGGGTAAAAGATCCAGTTGGGTCCAGACGGCTGAATGCACCCTCTGTCTCAATAGGACCCGGGGCAATGCAGTTGAAACGTAACCCATAACGGCCCCACTCTGCTGCAAGTGACCTTCAGAAATAAAAACAACTTCTTAGTTAAATTCATCCACGATATTCAAAGGTCTTAATATCTATTTTCCAATTACCACACACAACTCTACTTCACTTATAAGCTGATAGGAAGAGTCTTCAGACCTTGCAATTCTATTCATAACTGATAATTCTTTAGATTTTGTAAGTCTACTATTAAAAGACAAT
Source organism: Penaeus vannamei (assembly GCF_042767895.1). Classification (NCBI taxonomy): domain Eukaryota; kingdom Metazoa; phylum Arthropoda; class Malacostraca; order Decapoda; family Penaeidae; genus Penaeus; species Penaeus vannamei. The sequence goes on from NC_091568.1 coordinate 15,191,711, forward strand.
TTCTTGGGTTACCTATACATTTATATATAAATTACCTATACATTTCCAAGCTTGCCTTTCCTTGCCCAAATAGTCCTACAACCAAAATATTAATTTAAAAAATGAACATGAAGACTTACCTTGTCAGGTTTTCAACACCTGCTTTTGCTGATGCACTTGGGGATACAAAGCCAGAGCCACTTCTTGTGTATGTTGTTGTAATGGACAAAAATGCAGCACCTGAGGAGGAATTATGATCTGAATTTATATGCCTCTGAAATCACATTAAAGAAAAATTTCTTCTTTAAAGGGCTCTCATGAAGACCTTGAACCCTACTTCTGCTTCAATGCTCTATTTTTCCTTTCGTTTTGTGATTTGAAAAAGAAAGAATTTCAATATTCAAAACTCTATTTGAAAAATAAGTAATAGTACACTTTATAATCAATACTTTCTCATATTCTTTAGGCATTTACATGGGCCATGTGTAAGGGTAACTGAGTCATCTTTCCCTTTCCTCTATATGGAATTAATAACTTTTGTTGATCCTAATGACTATGACAGCAATAAATACTGTATCTGCATTTTAATATAATGGCAGGAAATGTTTCTATACCTTGGCCTGCACTGATAAGCCGCTTGCCAGCCTCTAGAGTCACGTAAGCTGTTCCATTGAGCACTATATCTGTAATGGTCCTCCAGGCATTGGCGCTGAGTCTCTCTGAGGGCTAAAAGAGAGTGGTAAATCATTATGGAAAATATTGCTGCAAATTGCTAGTCTTGCTACACATTTCTTCCAAAGCAACAAAGCTTTATTATACATACATTATAGAAAGACTATGATATGGGAAGATATAATCACAGTGCAAGGTTTTGTATTTTAAAGTCTCTCAATTTCTTTGTTTTAAAACCCAAACACATAAAATGCAACTCACTGAAATGAAGTTGCCTGCAGCATTGTTAATGAT
>NC_091568.1:15220155-15225155 GCF_042767895.1 Penaeus vannamei
ACGACCTCTCCTGGTTTAATCACGAACTCCACTACCTTTCCTAACAGTAACGCGACTATCACATTGTCACCTGAATTGAATGTAACAACTACGACCTCTCCTGAAGGTAATATGACCGCAACGTCCTCTCCTGTAGGCAACATGACCACAACGACATCTGAAGGAAATACGACCTCCCCTGAAGGCAACATGACCACAACGACATCTCCTGAAGGAAATACGACCTCCCCTGAAGGCAACATGACCACAACGGCCTCTCCTGAAGGCAACACGACTACGACGACCTCTCCTGAAGGCAACACGACCACGACGACTTCTGAAGGCAACATGACCACAACGACATCACCTGAGGGCAATACGACTTCCCCTCAAAGCAACACGACCACGACGACCTCTCCTGAAGGTAACATGACCACGACGACCTTCCCTGAAAGCAACACGACGACGACCTCTCCTGAAGGTAACATGACCACGACGACCTCTCCTGAAGGTAACATGACCACGACGACCTCTCCTGAAAGCAACACGACTACGACCTCTCCTGAAGGTAACATGACCACGACGACCTCCCCTGAAGGCAACACGACCACGACGACCTCTCCTGAAAGCAACACGACCACGACCTCTCCTGAAGGTAACATGACCACGACGACCTCCCCTGAAGGCAACACGACCACGACGACCTCTCCTGAAGGCAATACGACCTTCCCTGAAGGCAACACGACAACGACGACCTCTCCTGAAACAAATATGACCACGACGACCTCTCCTGAAGGCAACATGACCACAACGACATCTGAAGGAAATGTAACCTCTCCTGAAGGCAACACGACCACGACGGCCTCTCCTGAAACAAATATGACCACGACGACCTCTCCTGAAGGCAACATGACGACGACCTCTCCTGAAGGTAACACGACCACGACGACCTCTCCTGAAGGTAACACGACCACGACGACCTCTCCTGAAGGCAATACGACCTCTCCTGAAGGTAACATGACCACGACGACCTCTCCTGAAGGCAACACGACGACCTCTCCTGAAGGTAACACGACCACGACGACCTCTCCTGAAGGTAACATGACCACGACGACCTCTCCAGAAGGTAACATGACTACGACAACCTCTCCTGAAGGCAACACGACCTCTCCTGAAGGTAACATGACCACGACGACCTCTCCTGAAGGTAACATGACTACGACAACCTCTCCTGAAGGCAATACGACCTCTCCTGAAGGTAACATGACCACTACGACCTCTCCTGAAGGCAACACGACCACGACGACCTCTCCTGAAGGCAATACGACCTCTCCTGAAGGTAACATGACCACGACGACCTCTCCTGAAGGCAACACGACGACGACCTCTCCTGAAGGCAACACGACGACGACCTCTCCTGAAGGTAACATGACCACGACGACCTCTCCTGAAGGCAATACGACCTCTCCTGAAGGTAACATGACCACGACCTCTCCTGATGGCAACACGACGACGACCTCTCCTGAAGGTAACATGACTACGACAACCTCTCCTGAAGGCAATACGACCTCTCCTGAAGGTAACATGACTACGACAACCTCTCCTGAAGGCAACACGACCTCTCCTGAAGGTAACATGACCACGACGACCTCTCCTGAAGGCAATACGACCTCTCCTGAAGGTAACATGACCACGACGACCTCTCCTGAAGGTAACATGACTACGACAACCTCTCCTGAAGGCAACACGACCTCTCCTGAAGGTAACATGACCACGACGACCTCTCCTGAAGGTAACATGACCACGACGACCTCTCCTGAAGGTAACATGACTACGACAACCTCTCCTGAAGGCAACACGACCTCTCCTGAAGGTAACATGACCACGACGACCTCTCCTGAAGGTAACATGACTACGACAACCTCTCCTGAAGGCAATACGACCTCTCCTGAAGGTAACATGACCACGACGACCTCTCCTGAAGGCAACATGACTACGACAACCTCTCCTGAAGGCAACACGACCTCTCCTGAAGGTAACATGACCACGACGACCTCTCCTGAAGGCAATACGACCTCTCCTGAAGGTAACATGACCACGACGACCTCTCCTGAAGGTAACATGACTACGACAACCTCTCCTGAAGGCAATACCTCTCCTGAAGGCAACACGACGACGACCTCTCCTGAAGGTAACATGACCACGACGACCTCTCCTGAAGGCAACACGACCTCTCCTGAAGGCAACACGACGACGACCTCTCCTGAAGGTAACATGACCACGACGACCTCTCCTGAAGGCAATACGACCTCTCCTGAAGGTAACATGACCACGACCTCTCCTGATGGCAACACGACGACGACCTCTCCTGAAGGTAACACGACCACGACGACCTCTCCTGAAGGTAACATGACTACGACAACCTCTCCTGAAGGCAATACGACCTCTCCTGAAGGTAACATGACTACGACAACCTCTCCTGAAGGCAACACGACCTTTCCTGAAGGTAACATGACTACGACAACCTCTCCTGAAGGCAACACGACCTCTCCTGAAGGTAACATGACCACGACGACCTCTCTTGAAGGTAACATGACCACGACGACCTCTCCTGAAGGCAATACGACCTCTCCTGAAGGTAACATGACCACGACGACCTCTCCTGAAGGCAATACGACCTCTCCTGAAGGTAACATGACCACGACGACCTCTCCTGAAGGTAACATGACCACGACGACCTCTCCTGAAGTTAACATGACCACGACGACCTCCCCTGAAAGCAACACAACAACGACGACCTCTCCTGAAGGCAACACAACTACGACGACCTCTTCTGAAGGTAACATGACCACGACGACATCTGAAGGCAATACGACCTCCCCTGAAGGCAACACGACCACGACGACCTCTCCTGAAGCCAATACAACCTTCCCTGAAGGTAACATGACCACGACGACCTCTCCTGAAGGTAACATGACCACGACCTCTCCTGAAGGCAACACGACCACGACGGCCTCTCCTGAAACCAATATGACCTCTACGACCTCTCCTGAAGGTAATATGACCACGAATGTAACTAAAACTGAAACTACAGCTCCAGTGTTAAAGAAATTTTCTAAATCTAAAAGGAACAGAAACCGAGAAAAAATACGCTTTCGACGATCAGTGAGGGAAGTGCCATTTGCTAGTATTGCTGATAAAAGCAAGTCACAACGAGATGAGTATGCTACACACAATTCACTAGACATGCAGCGCAAACAACGTAAACTGATCCCTGCCAAAGTTCTTTATCCCTCAAAGGGAGAGCCATTCTCTCTAAGAGAGTGGAACTCCACTCAAAGTCCTGTGTATTTAGCAGACGAACATCTTCGTGATCTGGCACACATCCTACAGACACTGACTACTGATCTCCAAGATGCTGTGAGAGAGGATGCAGGTCCATCCGAGTTTATGACTCTCGCGAATGATGAAGCACAACTCAGAACTCTAACGGCGACGCTAGAGAACTCAAACACCGTTATCAGCACAGAAGAAAAAGACCACCTCTCCCGACTGACCAATTTCACTCGCATGTCGCTCAGCATGGCCCAGGAAATCGTCCAGCTGCGACTGTCCACCATTGCAGAGGCCGGTACTATGCATGTGATCCTGGGTATTACAGTGAGTGGATGCATCCTTCTCGTCACGATACTAGTATGGACGTGCTACAGACACAGAAGGGCACCAAGCAACACAGACTCGCGGGACAACCTCTCCTCAGAGCGAAATTTTGCCTCTCCTGCGACTTACAGCCTCTCCCGTCCGCTGTCGCAATCTTCCGTAATCCATTCTAGTAGCAGAGACTCTTCCGAAGTTCCACAAGCAGATTACGCAACGTCAGCCACCCCAGGCGGAGCAGAGTCTGGGAGAAGGGCTGACGCGATGCCTCTCCACCACTACCCCAGTGGAAGACCAAACGAACGACCTATATAATCATGTTGTATAATTATTCAGTAATGTTATTATTTTATATGGACGTTATGATGCTTATTTTAGTAAATAAATAGTTTTAAGTTAACGACCATTTCAATTTGAGATCTAACCTATACTATGAATACATCAGAAAATCCAACTGGTGTATTCTCCATCAGTACGAAGCGTTTTACAGACAAAATAACTCGACAGAAAAAGGAGAGAAATTCAAAAAGGCGTTAGATATGAAAGGATGAAACTGAACCATGATGATTACTCATATCCAATAATGTTCAGTAATACGAAAAGTGGGAATCTGTTCAGTCCTTCACAGTAACAGTATAGCTACTCAAAATTGCTGCTGCTGCTGCCCATTATCGTCATTGTAAAGAGACTAGTACTGATATTACAATTATTAATGTTAGCTTTAGGAATTAATCTAGAACCAGTGATAAAAATGATAATAATATTAATAACTGTGTTAATGATAATGAAACTGGAAGAATAACAATGATACTGACAGTAATAATGCAGTATACAATTGTTAATAAACTATAATAATAATAATGGTAATAATAACAATAAGGATAATAACGACATAATTCTAAACACCAACATGAAATGTCACTATAATGGCCTGTTAGTACGGACTAGATGATAACACATGACTTAAGAAATTGAAAGAGATTGAAATTCACTCCCAAATTTGCACGAAAATTCCTAAAAACTGTAGTGTAACAAAAAAAAACAAAAAAAAAACGAGTGTTAAGTGCTTCTCTATTGGTTACATGGATTTAGTATACTATACAAGATAGTTTTAGATTTTTTTCAATCCAAATGCCTTTTTTAAACATTTGCGTCGTGTCGGTGCCTTTGTGGTTGTTCATACTAAGATGTCTTTTGTTTAAAAAGTATTTTCTATCCTGTCGGTTAAATAATAAATTGAATGCCAAATTTAAAAAGTAGGTGTGTGTGTGTGTTTGTGTTTTATCTACCACTAAAATCTCAGTAATAACTTCACAAGCAGAGTATTTCAAAATATTCTGTTATTAAAAAAAAAAGAAAATGGC
>NC_091568.1:15230155-15231706 GCF_042767895.1 Penaeus vannamei
CAGTCACAGTCACAGTCACACTCTCACTCACACACGCACACACACACACACTCACCCCCCACACCCCCACACCCACACCTCCCTCCCCACCCACTCCAAACATCCCCCCCCCCCATCCCAAAACCTAACCTTGGAAAATGGTGCTGGCGAGAATGTACACCCACATCGGCAAGGCACCGAAAGCCACCACGGTCGACACGAAGGTCATGGTGACGGAGAGGTCGAGGGAGCCGCCCAACACGTGCGTCCAGATGTTAGAGCCTCCCCCGCCAGGAGAGCAGCCGATGATGAAGAGGCCGAGCCACAGCGCCGGGGAGTCGTGGAAGAGGAAGTATCCCAGTGTGTAGGACGTCTGGCAAAAAATAATTATTAAATGATAATATTGGTGATTGATGAGAAAAAAACTAATAACAACAACAATAATGATTAATAATAACAACAACAACAACAACAACAACAACAACAACAATAATAATAATAATAATAATAATAACAATAATTCACAATAATAATAACGATGAATAATGAGAATAATAACTAACAATAACAATAATAGTAATACTACTACTACTAATAATAATAATAATGAAAATTCACATTAACATTAATGATAATCAATGAGAATAATAACTAATAACTAATAACAATAATAATAAAGGAAAAATAATGATAATCATTCACAACATTAATAAGGATAATATTAGCTATGATAAAAATAACAGCAATAATAACACTAATAATAATCATGATGACGACAATAATAGTGAAAATAACAATAACAAAAATAACGATGTAATAATAGTAATAGCAATAATAATAATAATAAAAGGATTGCGGTAATGAACCAGTCAAATCACTGCATAGATTCCGTTGCTTAATTACACCATTATTGTCTTAGTACAGTAACCTTTATTCATGGACGTCTGGTGATGATATGAAAGGAAATAAAAAAAAAATAAATAAATGAATGAATAAATATATTTCTCTCTCTCTCTTTTTTTTTTTTTTTTTTTTTTTTTTTTGCTTAGTTGCTGAGAGCGATTTCTGTCTATCTAGAAATTAATACTTTGCAAATTCACCAAAAGTCTTTAGTCAAAGAGAGGAGTACCCAAAGTGACCGGTCTTTGGTTTGGTTGGACTGAAATCTGCTTTTTCATTATATCATCATTTTTTTTTTCTTTTTACCATGATAAATCTATCAGTAACGTGTAGCGTATTACTCTGACGGCATCGCAACACCTGGTCTAGGGTGGACGGAGACATGCACCTCTTCAGCATGCCACTTCTCCAGGTACACTGGTCTTGAGTATGAGGTTATGTCTTTGGTAGCGTTGGTTAGTATTTTTTTTCGTTGGCTCGCAGGATAATTCAAAAAGTTATAGAAAGATTTTTATGATTTTTTAAAACAGTGGTGTGCCTTAACCCAGCTTTCATGCTACGACCATGATTCGGAGCCTGCGAGAGATAACTAAAAAATAAAGATTTTTATGAAAAGAACAGAGGTGCCTTAGCTCAACTTCGATGCCATTAAATTTTGGTAGTGATCCGGAT
>NC_091568.1:15239706-15247206 GCF_042767895.1 Penaeus vannamei
TTATCATTATCATCATTATCTCCTTATATTATTATTTCTTTCATTTATCATTTATCATATATTTGTTATGCCTACATCTATACCCCTGTAGTATTGTCCACATTTCTATAGATACTTAAACTTCCTGTTGCATTTATTTTATATCTATTCACTGATGGATTATTTTCTTATAAAAATTTGTATATGTGTGTAAGGAGTTGGGGGGTGTACCTGCTACCCATAATTTTGGGAACTTACCACTTATTTCTTACATGTTAATAAGTATTCTTTATCTTTTTGTAAAGCTTTTTTGACTACAATTAATCTACATTCCTGGCTCTCTTCTCTTTTCTTATCTTCCTTGTTTTTATTTCTTTTTCTTCATCTATCTCTTCCTTTGTTCTTTTGTCTTGATATATGGTCATCTATTTTAGTTTTCCTTAAGAAGATTTCTGTCTCAGCATGTAACACTTTCTTATTGGTGATTAATCTGTACCTGTAATCAGGAGATATGTTGTTCGATTAAGAATTTATATTCCTATTAGTGCAACAAAAAAATTTATTGCATGTGAATGGAATCTTGGGCAATGAAACAGCAGGTGATCTACTTTTTTTTCTTGAACTTACAATACATGCAAGAAAGGTTTTTTGATCTTTATCTAAGTGCTGCTTTAACCTGGGGTGTTTTCATGCTTATTACAAAAACATTTAATTTACTATCATTGGATGCCACTGGCAATGATGAGTAATAAGGCTTCCAGACAAAAAATTGGGTTCATCTATTTGTTCCATTAAGTATTCCCTGATCTTTTTGTTATATAATTGCACTGGTTATTTAGTAACGTAATTCTACATGAACTTCTGATGATGTTGTTATTTTTAATTTCCCTGTTGTGATTTAATGATGATGTTTAGTATTTTACTTTACAAGTATTTTTGTTGTAATCAGCCCAAGGAAATACTTGTTTGCACTTCATTTGTATTTTTGAGTGTTTTTCATTTGTGTCTATTGAGTGTTTGACTTTTGCACCTGTTTTATGATTGTGTTGCTGTTTTTTCTAAGATATGTATTGTTATGCTTATTGTTACTATCATTCATAATTCAGTGCTCTTATTTTTAAATTGAATTCATCTGCCACTTTTTTAACTTTGTCTCTATGTTATTTCTAGTTCTGTTGTTTTGTTTTATGTCTACAGTCTTTTGGTACATTGTGAATTATCATCACAACAAAAACAGTATGTTGCTAACAATAATAATATTGCCTACACTTGCTACACATCTCTATAATTTTGCAAGTTAACATTTCCAAAGTCCTAGCCGTATCTTACACCATAGATGAAAAGTGTTTTATTTAATGTCAAGGTAACCATTCCATATCTTTTCTATACTCAATTCCCGATTGTTATCCACTTTCCGGTTATTTTATGGGAGCCATATTTTTGTCATTGTTTTTGCCTCTGTTAATTTTATTCTGTTAATTATTCTATCATTGTCTATATTATCCAGAATTAATTCTTTTGTGGCTTGGAAAAAGTAAATTGTTAATTATACCGGATTCTTGTTGTTTACAATTCAAAGTGTCCTAAAGTGTTTAAAGTGTCAGTCACCTATATGTTGTATTTTAGTAGTTTAATTTTTGATATATCATTTACCTCAAATTCCATTGCTTTACTCTATCCTAAATACTTTTTCCTTTCTTTGTACTTTTACAGGATTTTAGGCTCTCCATGTTCTAGAATTCTCCCTGTGTCCTCTATGATGTATATTTGGAATACTGATTCATTGACTTCTTCTGTTCGTTCTATTAAATTGTTAAAAAGCTAAGTTACATAATGCTCCATTTAATCAAACAAATATGTCTCGATTTACTTGCTTTTATTTCGATGTGGCGTTTCTCGCAGACCTGCTGAAATGTCAGCTGCTACTTCCGTCCGGTTTCTTTAATTCTTTCGATTGCTCTTGTGATTAAGCTACGTCCCTTTGTTCTCTTCGTTTTCGGGACTATTTCAGGATCACTTCATTCTTGTTTCACTTTTACATGTAGGGAGGAAATTTCGTTTGTTCCTCCTTTTAGTAAACACTATCGACTTTTTCCAATGACGTCACGTTTGGGCGCTTAAGTTACTAGACTGTAAATAACTGTTGGCAGAGAATCATTAATCCCCTTTGTAAATTAACTATTAAAATGGAACGTGGTGTTTTAGAAATGTAAATGGTACCTCGTTGGGTTTAGATATAACTGAGAGACATTGCATGAATTATATGATTTACTGTTTGTATGATGAATGTGATACTGTAGGAGTTGATACAGTAAGAGTTGAAGCGTATAATTTTTTTTTCAGAAAATTGAAAATAAATTCTGTTTAAATTAGAGTACAAGGCTATCAGTAATAGGAGGAATATTATAATCATAGCAGTAATAATTTGGAAATAATAACAAAATGAAAAATCATTTAGATAATGACAATAATCACAATAATAAAAAAATACTGATGATAATAATAATAATGGCGATGATAAAACAATGAGATTAAGAAAGAATTGTGAAATGGAAAATGGGCAAAAAGATTCAAGAATGTCATGCAAATTTACCCTTTAATACTTAGTATTCAAATTCTTACTATTACTGAATACCAAACTTTATATTGAAAAATATAAACATCTTTCCCATATTCACGTTGACATGTAGAAAAGGTATGAATGGGAATGAACAGCTTCACAAGAGTTGTATTTGACCGGTTTCGAATATACCTTCGTCGGAAATAAATACATCAGTGAAACTACTGATGTTAATAGATATCAGACGTGAGCCGATGCATCACTTGAAGACCGTGACCTCATGCTCATTAAACGCATAGTTGCAGCCGCGATCTTCTACAATTTGAAGCTGCCCGACGCGTGTTGACATTCTCCTCCGTCGCGATGTATAATTTCTTTTTGCTGTTTGCTTATTTTGGTTTACTTCTGCCTCCTTTCAGTCTGGTATCTGTTCTGCTTCATGAACCACCATGGCGTTGGAAGTCCTGTAGTGACGGACTTCAGACCGATGTTCACTGATCCTGGTGTTGAAACCACGTCTCATTTCACCAAAGTATGCCTTATCGCATCTGCTGCAGGGTAGTCGACATACAGTAGCTGGGGTTGTTCTGGGATTGTTTTCAGGCTTTTTGTCACGTTTTTATGCCTTATGTATTTTCACCGGATGTACTGGCAATTTTCTCTGTACTTCCGAAGTACCTGCAGATCGCCTGGGAAATTTTTAGATATCGCTAATTTACGCTATATTCTGATTCGTACTTTTTCAACATGTTTTAAATTCCTATCCTTGTGATTTTTTTATAATAATTTTCATGTAAATATATATATATGTGTGTGTGTGTGTGTGTGTGTGTGTGTGTGTGTGTGTGTGTGTGTGTGTGTGTGTGTGTGTGTGTGTGTGTGTGTGTGTGTGTGTGTGTGTGTGTGTGTGTGTGTGCGCTTTCAGTACAATATAACATAAGGGAACATACAGGCTATACTTTTTTCATTATCTTTTTTTAATAGGGAATTTCTGTGGTATGAACAAATATTCACTTTGAAAAAAACATAAAATATTTTGTCATAAATAAATATTTAAATGAGGGAAGATCAAACACTGTGTAGTATTACATTCCAATCCATTTTGTGATATACTGATGACCAAAGACAACATAAAGACAAAATTTTAAGAAAATGAGCCAGTCTAGTTCTGTTAATTCTGTATATACTTTCATACACTTTTAACTATTTCCTTTTCTGATTACTAAATATTTTGCATTGTCTATCTGTATACTAAATACTTGCTTATCAATAACACATTATATTAATTACTAGTATAGTTATTCCTTTGAATCTCTTAACTTTTCTTCATCATAATGTTCACATTGGTAAACCAAGAAGAAACCTTTACAAATATAGACTGCAAAGCCATGAACAGTTAACTATAATATACTTTACCCTTAAAAACATACCTTATGAGGGTATGCATGCCCGTAGGTGTTCTCCAAGCAATTGCATTTATCAAATGTTTTGTTAGTTTAAACTTTTATCTATAATATTTATGTGTTCATGTTAGTGCACTACAGTAATTAGATGAAGCACACAAACTTAAGTATATCGATGTTTACGTTATAGCTGAAGGCTTAAACTAATAAAACATTTAAAAAGACAATTAGTCTGAGAATAGTCTTTGGACACATGCCTTCATATGGTCAGATACAGATTTGCCAGATTAGAGCACTAAATCCTCAATTCTATTTACTAAAGTAAATAGTCAGTCTGCATAAAAAATAGCTACAATTTTGGAATCTTAAAAATCAAAATCTATACACGAGAAAAACATCACAACCATTCCCAGGTGTCTTGTGGAAATATTGGTACAATTTGCTTTTTATCTTCTACATCTTCAAGCATTTCTAAATATAGGATGCACATCATTTAACAGTTAACACCAATTTACACAGACAATATAAAGTGAAATTGCAGGAAAATCATATACTGTTAAATGGGAAGAAATGTGACATAGATATAGTAATCATTACAAGCTACATGAAAGAGAAAAAAAAATGTAATACAAGGAGAAAGGAAAGAGCAGAAAATGAAGGTAAAATTAACAAATCTCTAGAAATTTTTATTTCTCCTTTATTTAGCTCAAAATACATCATCTGGTATTAGAATAAAACATTTCAGGAATAATCTTAAAAATCTTACAAAAGGCTTTGGAAAATTGGACTTTCTCAGATGACTAGGCAAATGATGTCCAGGAAACAATATCAACAAGAACAAGAATAATATGTAGAAGAACAAGAACACAGCAACAAGTGAATGAGAAGATGGAATAATCACATTTATTATTTATGATAAATTGTACTTATTACAGGTTTGAGAAAATTGACAGAGCCTTTGTTGCACTGGTTTTCATGTGCTCATGTCAAACACTTGTAAATGCTACTATATTTTTTCTTCTTTTACATATCCATCAACTTTTTTGTAATATCTCTGATGCTCTTCCTCAGATGACAGATCCTCACTATCTGATTTACTGCAATGTCTGTGATTGCTTTTGGATTTTTTCTTCTTGTGTTTTCTCTTGCTTTTTTTCTTTTTCATTTTCCGTTTCTTCTTGTGGTCTGTCGAAGTGCTCTCTCGTTCATATGAGCTGCCCCTCTTCTCTGATTCTGAGCTTGACAGCTCTCCATCCTCTGTATGCTTTTCAACTTTAATTCTTTTTTTAAATTCCCTCTCATTCCTTTCTCCATACCTACCTTCCATCTTGTTTGAATAATGTTCCCTCTCTGTCTCATATTTCCTCTCTTTTCCTTCTGGACAGTAGTATTCAGAGTGGTATTTCTGTCTTTCTCTTTCCTTTCTATCCTTGTAATAATCTTTTTCAAATTCACTTATATATCTTTTATCCCTTTCTTTTACTTTCTCTCTTCCACTTTCTTCCCATGATCTTTCTTCTCTACTTCTTCCTCTGTACACACCTTCCTTTTCTCTTTTATAGTCTCCCTCCCTCTCTCTCCTCCTGTCTAGCTGTTTGTCATCTCTTGCCTCATCAAAACTGCTTCCCCATCTGCTACTGTTTTTTCTATATTCCCTCACTTCATAATCACACCTCTCACGGTTATCTGCCCTCCTATAAGCTATTTCTTCTTCTCTACCCTCTCCTCTGTTCCTCTTCCTTGACTCATTGCTATCACCTCTGTCTACTCTTCTATTATATCTACTGTCACTCTCCTGCTCTCTTCGCCTATCATGCTTGTCTCTCTCATCACCACGATCATAAGACCTTCTAAATGGGCTGCTGTCATCTCTGGAAGAACTAGCACTCTCTTTCCTGCTGTGGGTGACGCAGTCCTTTTGGTCACTAGGATGCTCTCCCTCCTTGCCAATTTCATCTCGGAGTTCAGAAGTTTGATGAGGAGCATCGGTTTCTAATTCTGTAGCTCCTATATACACCATCATGTTGTGTATTATTTCTCTAGCCACCTGAGAGAGAAATAAAAGCCATGTTAAAGTTCCAAATAGTAAGGAATAATTACTGGAGACCTAAAACTAACATGAAGTAACAAACATACTTCAGTAATCATATAGGAACATTCATGGTAATAGTTATACATCTGGCACAGGTTAGCTAAATACTTTTTCCTTTACAATAAACCTTTACAATAAGCATTACAACACTGTTGCAACAGTGCAAAATCAAGAAAAAATATAAGATTATGCAATTTCTGTAGCATCTATGCCATTAAAAAGTCATGTGTATTACTTTCATTCATATAATATACCTGTTATTTCAAGAACAAAATATCTATACAGAATATATGAATGATGAAAGGGGCTGGACATCAATATACAAACAAACAACTAAAAAATATATAGAAAAATTTTAAGTAGAACCTACTTCTGTATGACTTTTGTTTTTTGTCGAGACCTTCGTTCTATATGCCTGCCGTCGCCTCTTGAAATCCCTCATTGCCTTTGCCAACTCAAGGCCAGACAGTTCCTTTGGCTGCTCCTCCTTCTTGAATACATTCTCCTGCATTAAGAATCATTTTAAGAATTTGTTGACTGGTGTTCCAATAGTGTCTGTGTGTGTGTCTGTGTGTGTGTGTGTCTGTGTGTGTGTGTCTGTGAGTGTGTGTGTCTGTGAGTGTGTGTGTCTGTGTGTGTGTGTCTGTATGTGTGTGTCTGTGTTTGTGTGTGTGTGTCTGTGAGTGTGTGTGTCTGTGTGTCTGTGAGTGTGTGTGTCTGTCTGTGTGTGTCTGTTTGGTTGTGTCTATCTGTCTGTTTGGCTGTGTGTCTATGTCTATCTGTCTGTGTGTCTATCTGTCTGTGTGTCTATCTGTCTGTTTATCTATCTGTCTGTCTGCCTATGTGTCTATCTGTCTGTGTGTCTATCTGTCTGTGTGTCTATCTGTGTGTGGCTATCTGTCTGTGTGTCTATCTGTCTGTTCGTCTATCTGTATGTGTGTCTATCTGTGTGTGTGTCTAACTGTCTGTGTGTCTATCTGTGTGTGTGTATGTATGTGTGAGTGTCTATCTGTGTGTGTGTGTGTGTGTGTGTGTGTGTGTGTGTGTGTGTGTGTGTGTGTGTGTGTGTGTGTGTGTGTGTGTGTGTGTGTGTGTGTGTGTGTGTGTGTGTGTGTGTGTGTGTGTGTGTGTGTGTGTGTGTGTGTGTGTGTGTGTGTGTGTGTGTGTGTGTGTGTGTGTCTGTCTGTCTGTCTGTCTAAATATACATACATACAAAAATCATAACAATACAATATCCTAATAATGTCACACTACACCAATAAAACAAAACCCTACAATATATAGCAAGATTGTTATATGTAAAATACAGACCATCATGGAGAGCTCTGGTGGAGGGGCCACTCCAGCTGCATTCTTCAATGTGTATTCGTACAATGCCACCCGCTCTTGCCTTGAGAAATTGGCAATCAATTCTCCAGCTGCTAGTGGAGGTTGCCTTTGATCAGGTGCATCTGGTATAAACATAA
>NC_091568.1:15254706-15264706 GCF_042767895.1 Penaeus vannamei
GTATGGAAACCCGTCTGTGTACTGTGGATACATGCATCACGAATTTGAGTCAAAATATACATCGGTAGAGGGTAGTTTTCAAGCGAATTTATTATAAGCCCTAAGTCGTTTACCTTCTAGATGGTTTGTCACAACTTGCTTTATGAATTTAATGGTAAAGGTTGTATGAAGTATTACACGTTTTTTATATTCTATTCGGGAATAAACATAAGTTGAAAAATAACCATGTGATAAAACTTACAGTAATCAGGTTGAATGTAAACACCATTTAGATGTTGCTTTAAATCTGTGAAAGTCGTACGAAGCTATAATTTGACCTAAGAATTTTAATTGGTTTAATCTTTGATGGGGAACGAGCCTATAAAGTTGAATATTTAGAAGACGTTTGCAGTGTTGGCGCAAACATGCAACTTATTTTAGTTTTCTGTTCTCACTATTTCAGTTGCATGCGATTTTGGATGCAAGAATTGTTTTGAAATCTTGCCCAGTAGTAGGACACTTGTGTAACTAGCAGAACAATTTCAGTGATTGCAAGAGATAATATCCACTTGCGGTCTTGCTCTTGTCATTTTCCTCGGTTTCATTATATGGATATTTTGCACACTAGTTTCATTGTGTTTTGGGACCAAACTGTTTTCTTTTGAAGGTATTACAGGATTGTCTATTTTTGCCATGCTGTCTAAATGCATTGCTGTAGTGTTCATGATTTTTACCCGATTGGATTTTACTATAGGATTAATGTTACTGAGGGTAACGTCCAGATGAAGTACAAGAAAGACCTTTAGAGCAGTTATGGCTGTTACAGCCTTGTAATTACCACAAAATGAAAAAAATATCCGCTGCATATCACCACTGAGAAAGTACACAACACCCTTGCACAGCTAAGCTAGAGTTCTCAATCTGTTTCCTATAAGTTAGCGCAAAAGTGCTACTAAAGAGGTACAGGGGGTTTGCCCTGTCAAGGGAATAAATAGATGGGAAGTATTAGATTTGGGATTACATGAAGCCCTTGTTTTGGGATTTCATCTATGGAAGATGGAAGGTGTATCGCTCTCATTAACATACATATCAGATGTGGTTATTCATTACAGAACAGATGCACTAGCCAGAGGCTAAGTACCCTAACTCTGCATCACAAAATTTATATACCGATCTGTTACCGTGAGTGGGCATGCCTTCAGGCACTGCCCGAGGGGAGGATTGATGGGGGGTCTGCCCCCCAGCACCCCGCAGGAAGCATTGTCTTCACCTCGGTATACACAGTAAGATTTAGCTGAAATTCAGGAGCATAATGCGGACTTAGTAGAGCGTGTTTTACTTTTATTTGTGCCATTACCATTTGTATTTGCAGAGTATTTCTTGTGCCAATAACTACAACTTGTTCTCTACAAGAATATCATTGTCATTTTGCCCTTACTTGGTGTCCATACTGTTAAGATTTACCAAGGTTATTTGCATAGTAATGATACTTTTCTTTTATTACATGATTAAATAAATATTATGATAATATGAGGGCAAAGCACATGATTATATCCCCAAATCAGATTTATGCATTTCCTCCATCCAACAGTTTATTCGCACATGCCCAAGCAATGAAGTATCATGCAAACCCAAAATTCCAAACCTAACCCCTCCCTCTATTAGCACCTGATGCCAACTCGTAGAAAGTGGGACATTCAGAACTTGGCTGTATGAGTGTATAGTGTATTGTTCTCTAAGCAGTGATATGCAATGGATATTTTTGTCATTCAGCAGTAAATACAAAGCTGCAACAGCGGATATCAATGACTGTTTCCTGTGCATTAAGATGGCGGAGTCCATTCCATTTCCCTGTTCCTGTAGGTTGCCCTTGGTAACTTTTAACCAATATTACATACAAACTTAGGGTTTAGTTGGGTTTCCACAGATATGTAGTACAAGGTAAGATTTACCTGTAATGGACAGAATGGTTGAAAATGAGAATTTTCAACTATGGTAGTAACTTTAAGTTAATAAAGTTGTGCAACACAATACTTTTGTATACATTTGCTGGAAAATGTAATTACACTTTAACAATCATAGAAAATTACTCGCAATTATATAAAATAATCTGCGAAGCCATTTTACCATGGGAACTGTGATATCTACAGTGTACCCACTAACACTACATACCATGTGCTCAGCAATGGCAACTGTATCCATGTTTATTCTTAAACTTTACATATTTGATGATGAGTTTGATTGCTGTATAATCAGAGTATACCCCATATAAAGAATTTGTTCTAGAATGTTGTAAATGCTATTATCATCTCTGAACTGCCTCAGATAGTAAGGTTTTCATTAGTTAGGTGAAATGCAGGTTATAGTAAAGTAAATATTTTATATATTTATATTTTATATACTTTATAGTAAAGACGCACTCCCCAAAGACTAAGTGCCTAACTCTACATAATAAAAAGTTGATTCAACATTCTAAGCTGATGTGATTGGAAGTGCCCAAGGGCAAACATTGTCTTATCCTTGGTATGTGCAGCAAGATAGAGGTACAGCATAGGAACCTTGTATTCATGGCATTGCTGTTCATGTCTGCAGAGTATTTCTTGTCGATGGTTAAGTTTTTGTCCTTTACTTCTATATCTTCAGTTAGCCCTAGCTTACTGTAAAGCTTAAAAAAACTTGTTAAGAGCATTTTTGTTTTCCATTAGATGGATTTTAATAAGTGCAAATCCAATTAGGGAAAACTGCATGATACTGTTGTTACCAGTGAAGAATGAAGTTCAAAGGAGCTGCTATGAGTATACATCAGAGAATTTGATATTCAGTGTGTGCAGAACTAGAAGTTAAATATTTCATCATTTTAAAAATTCTTTCTCTCATAAGTCACTTCGACATTAACAAAACTTTCCAGCCCTACTTTTTCAGAACAAGTTATTTATTGGTTCTTTACAATTATTGCTTTGATTTTTCTGCCAGCATGGATGTCTAATTTGAGTTTTGAATTTCAGGGTCACTCAAAATGTGTAGAGCTGAGAAAGATGAAGAAAGAGGAGCTTCAGAAGAAGCTCCTTGAACTGAAGCAGGAGCTGTCTGGCCTGCGTGTAGCTAAGGTTACAGGTGGTGCTGCATCTAAGCTCTGCAAGATGTAAGTAGTTATGCAGTACATGTAACTTTAAATTTAATGGATTTACTTCACAAACACTGAAGAGTTGGGTCATAGGTGTTAAATCTTAATTAATTCCTAGGTTTCTAAAGAAAAAAGAAATCAGTGGATCTAGATTGAATTGCCGCTGTCTCAAAAAGGAAGACAGAATTATTTTTCTGTAGTGTCCAGGACCTTTTTTTTTTTTTTTTTTTTTTTTTTTTTTTTTTTTTTTTCCCAATTTTATTATCTGATGTAAAAAAAATCACCATGAAGTTGGCATCTGCATCCATTATAGAGAGATTAAGATTGAAGTACATTTGTCAGTTAAATGAGCTATGGCAGTTTTTTACATTAATGGAAATTGTATATGTATATATTTTTGAATATTTATTAATTCTAAAGTTCTGTAATGTTACTGAAATAGTGAAACTTAACTATACAAATTATGAACATTTGTTGTTAATCAAATTAGATGATTTGGAAGCAGGTTATGACTGTTTCCAATCATCATCATTGAACCTTTCTGTACAGCACTGTAGCCAATGTAGTTGATAGCCAACATTTTCAAACATTTGCAGCTGCACTTTGTAATTTGCCTGTGTTGAATTACCTTTCTGGGATCTAGTGGCTTCATTTCTTATGATTAAAGCTAGAGCATAGTTTATAATGTTATTGTTTGAACATGAAACTAGGTTTGGGTTTTTTAATGTACATTTTCTTGTAGAATGACAAGCAAGATTTTGCAACTTTGCCCAAAAAAATTCAATAACCATTAGGTTGGGATATAGAATTCAGGTGATTAGGCTTGAGCCTTTGCACTTCGTAGCCTATGGATGATGTGGGGTTCACATCATGGGCGACTCAGGCAGGGCTTGGTTTACCCCTAAGAAACCTCTAAATATTGTTTCCTGTTATGCAAGAATTTTTTTTCCATTACAGCCGTGTTGTTAGGAAGTCCATTCACCGTGTTCACACCATCATTGGACAGAAGACAAAGGAGAATCTTAGGAAGTTCTACAAGGTTAGTTGCGTTTTTGTAAAGAGTACGCATAAATGTGATATAAAAATTATTCAAAGAAATTACTATATAATTCTGGATATTAGAAAGTCAAGTACTATTGAGTTTTTATCAGCCACATAACCACCAGTTTTCATGACAATGTCCCTCCCACCCCATAAAATGGCCAAGGTCTTCATCTTTCAACAAGTTCCAATTGTCAAGCTTGGTTTTGGTAAAAATATATCAACCTACCTTGCCAAGTTCTACAGATTTTACAAATTGAAATTCAGAAGTGTTTCTGCAAAATTTAGTTCAATTTTAGGAGTATATTGTTATTTGAGATGTAACATGCTTATGGTTTTATTACCATGAATGGTTATCGTGGTAGCATTTGTATACACGCTGTAGTTATGTATGGTGTGTATACACCATTGTTAGCCATTGTGTTTTGTATGATGCTGACGTTTGTTATTTATCTTCTTTCCAGGGAAAGAAGTACAAGCCTCTTGACCTCCGCCCAAAGAAGACCCGTGCTATCCGTCGTTCCCTTACCAAGTCTGAGAGCGCCATTATTAGCCCAAAGGAGGCTAAGCGCAGATGGAACTTCCCCCAGAGGAAATATGCTGTCAAGGCATAAGTAAATAAATGATGAGAGGTAATTTATTCTTTATTTAAACCCTTCGCAATATTTTTGAGTTTGAAGGAAATAAAATGGCCATACACCCTACAGAGAATGAGAGGATGACCATCAAAGTACTTTCCTAGAAATAATCAAAGGTTTTAGGTCCTAGAAATGTCTTTTAAAGTTTGACCTTCACCAATGAAAGGTACCACATGGACATAAACAAATTCATCAGTGATGTTCATATGTATGGAAAATGAATATTCATGAACCCTGCCTCCTCGCAGTTCCATGCAAATCCAAGTAAAACTGGCTGATATGATAATCAAAATTACACTATATTTGGATACATCACACAAATTTTGTTGGCTTGCCTTTTGGTGGTGATTACCTTAATATGTACATCTTGCCTTGTATGTATCTCTGCCACTCAAGCCGTAGTCTCCCCTAGAACACTAGGAGGCATAAAGTGTCTGTGTATATCTATATATTTATATGTATCACTTATTTATATAATATGAAGGCTCCCACTATTATGCCAATCTGATTAACAATACCCCTTACTCTATGGCCAGGACAATTTGGAGGTTTGCTGCTTTGTCCATGACTATTCTAGCATTGCCCATAGCTATGAAAACTTTGCAATTTGCTTTAGTCCATAATTGCAAATTGCAGTTCTTCCAAATTAGCCATAAGGCAAAACTTGTAAGGAATTTCATGATGCTTTCCCAGAATTTTTTTTTTTTAGAATTTCATCTTTACACAATGTCCATAACATACCTAGTGAGTGCTCCACTCCAGATAAGAGACTGGCAAATAGAAATTTAAGGTTAAATTAAGCTGGAATTGTTGCCAATTGTTGCTCCCAAATTGGATCCTCATAATCCTTTCCTCAAATAAGTATCTGTATAATCATGGAAGGCTCTAGTTTTTCATGGCTCGGCTACTAATAATTAGTGATATGTTAGTCCTGCAGTTGAGAGTCTGAATTGCATACAAAATACAAGTAAAAAGGCATTAAACATGTATAGTTAAGTTTACATGAAAGATGAAGTATTGGAATGTGGTCATTATATTTATTTTTGAAAGGGTTGGTGTTGCATAATCATGAAAGATACTAGAATTTCTAAGATTAAACATTTCTCTAAAGTCTTATGTATATTGATTGATCACTTCATTTTCACACACATTTTTACGTAATGCAAGATTGTATGTAGTGATATACAAGCCCCAAAGCTAACCGTAGCATACATTCTCCCTCCTTCAGAACACTGGTTCTGGCTTACTCCACCACCCCCCAAAAAGAAAAATATACATGTATAATAATATGAAGGCTCATGCTGTATTCCTCAAGCATGGGGGTTCCTTATAAAGAATACCATAAAATGTACTGCACACATGTAATATGACGTGAATCACCCATGCCCTTTAGCTATATCCATCAGCCGTAACATGAATAACATGTCACTTGGAGCCGTCACTAAGTCAGCCATGTTAACCATAGTCTGAGGTAATATAGAAACTTTTCTATCTTATTTCATGTCGAAGAGGAGGAGAACCCTTTCAGTTAACTGTCATGGACACTGGTTCTGGCCTCCCCCCCCCCCCCAAAAAAAAAAAAAATATATATATATATATACATATATAATAATTTGAAGGCTCATGCTGTATTATGTGAATCTGAAATCCTTTGAATCAAACATTAAGTGACCACAAACAGGGAACCAATTTTGAGAACTTCACTGTTGGAGCTAATTTCAAACCAGCAGCCCAGCCTTACTGGAAATACAATGACCTAGGGGAAGCAAAGCTATATTCTCAAATAATAGTCCAGAATAATTGTGCATTTTTTAATCAAGTACTAATGTAATTTACACTAAAATTTGCAACATAGTCATTGGGTTTATAAATGGTATATACAAAATATATGTATTGATATAAACATCCTATTTATACAATTGCCAAAGAAATAATTAATATGCAATCTGTATGCTGATCACTCAATCAGCATACCAGCTACAAAACAATAATTCAATGTATGCAATATTTGATTGTATATATTCATTTAAAAGATAAAGAAAACCAGATACAGCATTCACACTAATAATTCAAAATATTTAGCTAAATATTAAAAGCAATTGGAATGTTGAAGAAATTCACGATAAGAACAAAGAAACAACTTTCCTTTTTATTGCCTTTTAAATTCATTTATTTTGACAAATGGTTATCACTGTATACCAAGGCAGTTTGAAAGCACACTTCCAATACAGTGCTGTGGAAGGAACATTTACTACATCTGACTGGCCCTGCTGCTGCCACTAGGGTTAGTATGTCACACTGAAATCAAGGAAAGAAATTTCATTACTATTGCTTTTGGGTACACATTTGATAATTAAGGTTCTAAGAATTATTGATTTATATTTAAATTTCAAACCTCATAATAGGAGTCAAATTCTAAGTAGATGAGTTGCTTGTCTTTATAAATAAATACATATGGAAGATGTGTATATTCCCTTTCCTTAGGTTTTGAGGACTTTTGAGAACATACCTTTAACTTGAATTTCACTGGGTGCATCAATATTATTATTTGCATGGCCATTTGTGAGCTGCTGCTGCTGCCTGGGGTCATGGTTACCATTCACCATCAGTTTCTCCATGCCATTTGTTACTATGTTCTGATTAAAAAGAGAAAAATTATAGTCTTGTGGACTGTTTTAAAGTGAATGGAAAACTTTGTACATTTATTTACACTAAAAACTACCCTCAAAATCTTTGGTAATTTTACCTCTGCTGCTTCCATCTCTGTCATGATGGCATCCAGTTTTTTAACAAGCTCTTTAGCATCTTCCATTCCAAAGACCATTGGGCTTTTGAACTTCAGAACATTTCTGTAAGGGCCATCATTGCTCAGCAGCACGTATTGCTCCTTTAATCTGCAAGATAGTTTCATTATTTGATCTTCATGTACCTGTATCTCTAGTCACTTGTACATACTTTGTATGGTCACTTTTATTTAAGATTAAATAAAACAGCTGGACAAGCAGTTTGATACACATATATAATTCATTCCTGGTAATAAGTTTCATACAAAGTGAAATGTCCAACCATTACCAAACAAGCACCCCTCTGCTTATATAATGACAGCAAAATTTTACACACTATCCTCATGATCGCTCTGTAGAGTCGATACAAAAAATTCTCAAGATCTCTTGCGTTATCAATGTAAGATGCTGTAATGGAAGATATATGAAGAAATATAAAATGACTTGTATTGACAAGGACCCAGTACTATACCAATATGATAAGGCTTCACTCTCGAGATTGTTCATCTAGTAACTACACAAGCTCCATAAGAATAGCATAAAATTTACTAAACAACTAACTGCTTTTATAGATGCTCACTCTCAGTGTTATGTTGAGCAGTAGAGGTTCTAAGTATAGTCAATAATGATAGTTATGCATCTGTATCCATACATTAATGCATTATTATTCCTTGCAAAAGAAATAACTTCTCATTTTGTGTGTAATTAGCAGGGTCGAGAAAATGCATACATCTAGACAACTCAAAATGTAAGGAAATGTAACTTTGTCTGCATATTATAATTTGAGAAGAACAATATGGTGGAATCCATGGGCACAGTATTCCCCTGTATAGTTGTCAAGCCCTTACTCCTCAAGAGGACCAGAGGGGAGGACTGTTTCTCCCCTTATTTCACACCTTCATTTGGAACACTATGGCTTACCCCTTTAATAACTAGCCCCACATTTAAATTCTCCGCATTCCCTGACTCCAGGCTCTCCTTTGAACACTACTGAGACTACCCCTTCCTCAATGGCTACTATCACCTCAGTCTAGCCCAAATCATCCACCCACATTATTATTCAACCTCAAGAAAATATTCCTCCTCTCCCACCATCCACTAATTCACCTCCCCCCATTCTCAGCTTTCATCTACTACCCCTTCCTCCCTTATTACTACTTTGCAGTCTTGTTCACCTCTCTGTCAACAATACTCCCTCTTTCACATGTCCATGCCCTTCTACTACCCCCACTTCTACAAATCTTTTGAATAATCTGTTAAGCCCAGCCAAATGGGATCAACATTTTGTGAACACCTCTACAGCCTCTTCCTCTGACATTCTCCTATTCCAGCAATGTCTCCAAACATAAGTAGGCAAAGTTTCCTTTCACAGCTGCCTCAATCATTCCCACCATGTCACATTTACATCCAAATCCCAATCTAAATCATTATCAAACCTAACTGGCATCATTGGCAAACCCATTCTTGCCTAGTCTCATCCCTCCCACAATATTTGTATCTCTCCCAATCAAACTGCCCAGTCTATGACAAGGATTGGTCACATTGTGGAGACCTAATTGTCTGCCCCTTAGACTATGATGTAATATCAGTACGCTGCTACACCATTCCCCCTGTAGGCTGGCATATGTCCTCCACCAGTATAACCAAGATTACTTTCCCTAGACATGAACTCCCCCAATAATCCTACCTTTTGTTAATGAAAGCAGCCTCAGCAGTGGCAGGTTCCCGTGTCTCTCTGTTCTTTACCAAATCCACCCCCAAGAACATTCCTTCGCCTCGTACATCACCTGGAAACCATAAATTTGGTATGAGGGATTTTGACACACTTAATTTTTCTGTTAGAATTCAGCATAAACATAAATAAAATATTACCAATAATGGCATGTTTTCCTTTAAGCCGGTTAAATTCTTGCTTTAGGAAGTTTCCAATTTTTGTAGCATTATCCAATAGATTTTCTTTCTCAATGACATCGAGAACAGCATTTGCAATAGCGGCAGACACAGGATTGCCACCGAACGTGTTGAAGTATTCCATTCCTGTAGCTCCAAAGCTTTCAGCAATTTCCCTGCAAAATAGTTTTGTTATTTAGTATCATCAATATACAAAATTATATACTAATACTGGTATTAAGAGCACAATTTGACAAGCTTTTTTAGAGAATGAAATGAATGGTGGATTAAAGCTTACTGGAAAGATGAAAATCAATTTGACATATATGATATACATAAACAAAATAATATACGCTATGGAAGTAGCCAAATGTATACTGCTCTTCACAGAGCTATTTACAGAATGGGAGATGGAATTGTGTGAGGAAGTGCTATATGAGATAAAGCAGCTATCAAAAATGGATTATAAAAACTGTAAAACTTAAAAAAGAAGAGTATTCATAAGATATGAAAAAAGTCCTTTGTATATTTAAACTAAATTGTAG
>NC_091568.1:15299706-15302206 GCF_042767895.1 Penaeus vannamei
TGAAAAACACAAAATTCTGATTTATAAATAATAATAATGAAAATTAGATAAAAGGAAGTTTTAGTGCTCTCATTTTAATATTTCAGTAGATGACTGATACATCTATATGACACCTTAGATCAAGTCTTACTTCCAGCATAAGTTTAATATCTATTGATATTGAAGGATTACATAATAACAAACATATTTTTGCTTCTCTACTTATGTTTTTTTTTCTCATCACAATCAAATATCTGCAAAGGGTTTAATTTAGAAATTAAGTCTGTTAAATAAAGAGA
Organism: Penaeus vannamei; assembly: GCF_042767895.1. NCBI lineage: Eukaryota > Metazoa > Arthropoda > Malacostraca > Decapoda > Penaeidae > Penaeus > Penaeus vannamei. Next base: position 15,299,985 of record NC_091568.1, read on the forward strand.
TATAAAACACTAAAAAAGTTGATCATTGATCACTACAGTCTCTTCTATTGCAGGGAAATGAATTAACAAACTACAGACCAAGATAACAACTGATGATCTGTATGTAATATTCATATCACAAAATCTTATTAAGTTATCCCCTTCTTGTGCATGGCCTAAAAAATTAAATTGGCTATACACCTTCAAAATGTTTAGTTATTGTCTCCACACAGCACAAGACATTACTGAAGACTGACACATTAATCATTAGTCAAATGCAGAATATCTTACGCATGCAAAGAACACAGCAGACGTCAGAATAATTTTCTAGATTCCAATTCAACACTAAGACAATTAATGAGATAACGCTGAATTATGTCTTTGAATCAGAGTAGAAGTATATGCATTCTCTAAAATGTAAATGGTCAAGATGGCTTACTATGACCACTTCAAACAAAACATCTTTGTTACTTATTTCCATCTATGAATGCAAAAGTGTATACTACATTTAAAATAGTCTTAACATAATTATGCTGTACATTTTTATGCCATCCATAATCCTATGAAGTCTGCATAAATTGCACTCTACATGATACAGAAACTAAAATGAAGACATGGATATTTTTGCAAATTTGTTGTCAATCAGAAGTGAACAATTGGCTTTTTTGAACAAAGAATTCTACACACTGATTAATAAAATATGTATCAGGCATGTAAGCAGACAAACAAATAAATAAATTAAATTGAAAGAAAATAATAAAACTATATTGGTGTATATCAATTTTGAATCTAACACCTTCACTTCTTTCACTCTACACATCATCACTAGACTGTTACAGTTACTAAGTATACATTCATTCTTGTTGATTATGACCCATGAGAGTCAACTTTAACTAACTTGAAAAAAAAAACTAAGAACAATACAATAAAATAAACAATCTTACCTGTGTTTCCTCCTTTACTTGATTAAGCACATCTGGATCACAGTCACGATACTTTTGCAGACTATTAAGAAGCTCATCTCTTGTGCTCTCCAGTTCTGAGAGTTTTTCCAACAACTCTTCTCTACCTTCACCTTCTTCTCTTCCAATCTACAAATCAAATTAGGAATTTTGTATTCGGAAAGAATGTTATTAGTAGTCTCTCCCTCTTTATACGAAATTGGAGATATTTTGTATTGGGAAAAAATATGAACAAGAAGTCTCTGCCTTTCTATATAGAAATGGAGGTATTTTGCATTGGGAAAAGAATATTATGTATAAGAAATCTCTGCCTCACTATACAAAATAGGATATATTTTGTATTGGGGAAAAAAAATTATGAATAAGAAATCTCTGCAACTCTATGCAGAAATGGAAATGTATCATAGTGATTATAATAAATTTCACATAGCTCTTCTTGTCTAGAAAACTTTACACAGTCACAAGAGCTACAGTCAACCATCAGGTTTTAGCCTATCAATTCACTGTCTTTCATGTTTTGGTATGTATCTTTAAAAATATCTGCTTCTCTGAAATACATATTTTTCAAACTGCTATAAATAACTGTGTCAAAACTGTATTCTAACGAATTACATAGATATACATATCCAGCTTTTCAAAGGCATGAATATAATGGGTTAATGATAAAAAATATTTATGATTACTAGAGGCTAATCAAGGTATGCATACTTGAAAGTAACAACATTCATCTATTTACATTCAAGCTCAACACCGAAATGGTTTCTAAGATGAATTCTCCTTAATCTCTTTTTATGAAACTTCAAAGCAAACTTTGTGAGTTGAAAAATTCTTTTAGTTCTTACCATTGCCTGTTCCACCTTTGACTGAGATGTTTTCAGTCTTTTGTTCAATTCTTGTTCTCGGGATGACAAATCGTCTATCTTTCTCTTACGGATGCTAGTGGCTTTGCTGTTAAAGAAAGCATCATTAATGTAATGCACAATTCCATGAGATAAAATACTGTTTCCCTTCCTGTTTTATCTTTTTTTCCTCTTATGACAGTTTTGGAAACCCAAGTCTCACTCTAGACTACTTCTATCATCTATATTATCACAACATATATATGGTACCATAACACAATATCTTTGAACTATATTTTTCAATAGAAGACTTTTCTAAACATGCAGAATACATTTCAGGAAGAGCATTATGAAACCTAAAAATATATAACATATTAAGCCTACTACTTCCTACCTTGTAGCACTAAGCAAAGGAGAAAATAAAGTCTAAATACAACAACAA
>NC_091568.1:15322206-15329706 GCF_042767895.1 Penaeus vannamei
GAACTGACAGACCGATACCCTGGCTCTGTTATGGTTAGTCTCTAGCAGTTCTTACATTATCCACTAAAAAAAATTCTTACAGCTGAATGCACAAAGGAAATAAAAAAATACAGATTGGTTTTCCAGTAAAATATCTGCAATGGGCAATCTGCAAGACTGCTGGTTCTCAAATACAAAAACTTTTACTATACAATCAACACATGTCATAAAAATACTGTAGTGATATGTCCACATGATTCATCTTGCTATATATAATATTTTGCATGAAGTCTGAACATCTCATTTATAAATACTCACTAAACAAATGGAGTAATTATGTTTGATAATTCCATTGTGGCACTATATTAATAAAAACTACTGGTAATCACTATAAACCTGATAATTGTGCTACTGAAAGGTCTGTCCACCCTCAAGAACAAAATATAAAAAATTCCAGAAAAATAATTATTATGGTAATGGAGCAAAGATACACATGAGTAGGAATTTTGTTGTATGACTCTGAAATCCTAAAAGCAAATGCTATAAGTAGCCATTAGCCAAGACTATATCAAATACCATCTATTTTAATGTCCACTTGAAATCTACATAGCTGTCTCTTCATTCCATGTTACAGATACTTCATTATGAGCACCTGTTGACTGAGCCCCTTGAGGTGCTTACACACCTCTATGATTTCCTAGGTCTTAATGCGACATCCTCACATTTGAACAAAGTGATTCGCATTCTGAAACTGGATCGTCAACAAGAAGTGCTTATCCAGGTGTTGAAGGTAAATATGTAATAAAGCTGATTTTTTAAAATAAGACTTTGCAAGACAATAAACATGAAATGACAATATGAAGGTGAAGTGTCCTATATGATGCAATGACATTTCAGGCATGGCAGGTTGAACTGACGCTGCGGGAAAGCAGGTCAGTGGACTACGGCTGTAGCCATACCTATGAGAAGCTAGGCTACTTCCCTGTGCCTAAAGCTATTACAAACAAAGACAACTACTTTGTTTCATGGGATCAGGCAAGAATGAAAGAACATTAAAATTAGAGGTCAACATGTTCCTTAATGTATTGTTTCGGGTGCTTTGTTTCTCTATTTCTTCTTGTTTGAGTTTCTATATACTGGACATCTATGCTAATTAAATTTGTGTCAGTCATTTCTTGTAAATGTTCACCAAGGTTTTCACTATACATTCCTCCTGTGCTGTCAAAATTGGTGTGTTGGTAAATCTAAAACATAGGATGAAAAAAACACCAAATGAGTAAGTAAATAAATAAATAAATAAAATGTATTATAAACTGATATATGATAAAAATATTCTACATAAAACTACATATCATATAAACATTCATATCATATCTTAAGATGCATATTTATAATGCTGTAAATTAACTGCTTAAGAAAGTTTATATTATATAGGTTTTCACTGTTTACACCTTAATAAACAATGAAATATACAATGCAGAGTGAAGTATACAAAACCTCATACTTATAATTTCAGATTTTGTACTGTTATCAAAAGGAAGAAAAATAAACGTAAGACATACATCACTTATTTAGATATAAACACATGCATACACATACACACATATCTTAACAAAAGACAGTATCTCAGTACACTATCTGCTAAAAATTGATGAAGGTTCAATTATACTTTAGAATTATAGTTTGATTATGCAATAGTTGAAGAAAAGATGAAAATGTAAGAAGCAATGTGTTTACAATGTGTTTGTTCCTGGGAGTGATTATCACATGTGTTTGTGTTTTTGACAATAAAGAGTCCTCCTATCTTAATTATTTTCTTCCTCTTTTAAACTGAGAATTCTTAAAGACTGAAAAAGTGATAACACAAATCTGATGACAAAAATCAATACAATTTCAGTAACCTGAACAACAACAGCTGAGAGAAAAAATATCTAACAATGTATGTAATAAAATCAATAAACTAATCTATTATTTTATTAATAAAACTATGGTAAATTCTAAAATTGTCACAAATTACCTTGTTAGCAATTACTAGGACACTGCTTTCTTTTGAAAGAGTAAACAGTGGATGACTTTCTAAATCTTGGATTTATACATTAGTTCCTTATCTCAGTACACACATAAACAGAACAGGAAATAAGGAAAAACATGTAATTCAAGTTATCAATATTCCTCTTGGGAAAGCATGATCATGATTTACTGTGACACTTAAATATTAATAACATTATGATATTGATAACCAATCTGTGGTATATGCAGAATCATACTAGTACATGTACATGAAGACGGGGTTCAGAAAATAAATTTGATCTTTTTTCTCTCCTAAAGTCTTAAATATACTGTTTACTTTTGTATATGCTGCTGCACTATTTAGATTTAATTTTGGATTGCAGATATGTATTCAGGACTGATGTTATCATTATCAATACTTGATCCAAGCTCATATATATATAATATATGTATATCATATTATGTATATAAGTGTATATATAACAGTATTGTTTTTACGTTAGTCTAATTATTGATCTAATGCAGCAGAAATTGCAGGCACTACCTGGAAATTTATGAGTATAGGTATGAACAAAATTAAGAATCTAGATAAAGTTGAGACTAACGCATGTAAAGCTTGATAACCCTGGCTTTTAAATCATCAAAAGTGTAGCTATTAATGAGTCTTCCTCCTACCTGGTTAAAGTGTGATACATGCAAATTTGTCCTTCCTAATTAGACAGAACATTCCTTAATAGACAAGCCTAGTTATTAATACATGATATACATGCTGATTGCTGGGGGATCAATACAAGACTATCTCCCAGTGATAATTAACAACCAGCCATTCCCCAAAAATACTCCAAGTAAAATATCACTCAAAACATTAATCAAACTTGACCTCTTACTATATGTTCAATATAAACCTAAATAATCACTTAAATATCTATCAAACAGAATGAAAAAATATACAAAAAAGAATGACCATATAATAATATTTAATTTTGAACTATTCATTAACGTTAACTTAGAAAGAGAGTTGGATGGATGCCATGTCCCTCCTTTAAATATGCCCGGAAAGATATAGCTGAACACACATAATCATTCTTGATTTCACAGATGAACCATATACGGAAACACATGAAAATGATTACGTGAAATCAAGTTTACATTACAGCATCATCATTAGCCTTCTGGTATACCTTTTCGCATGTGTATTCATAAACTTTACATTACGGGCACCCGTGATATGAATGACATTTAGCCATTTGATAGTGAAACATAAATCAGTACGTCAAATGCTCCCTGATGAAAATAATTTTTTTTTTTACAATATATGCGAATTGCAACCATTTGGCAATGAACAAAAACTCAGGTAACGTATCACTGTGCTAATTTTTCACATGGTTATAGACATAAAGCATGAATCTATTAAGTGCATATTAAATATCACTTGATATCAAACCGTACCTTGAAAATTACGAAGAAAATAGAACGAAGAAGTAAAATCTATTAAAATGCCCGCCTTCTCTGTGTTTACATCACACGTGCTGCCATCTGTCAGGAATAAATGTAGTTTGAATCTAGGGATCATAATGATAATAATCTCAATATAATTCAGTCTTCACATTATGTGCGTACTACGTAAAATTGTTTTGTAATAAGATTATGACTTAATTTTGGAATAAAACTAGTCAAGACTCTTCTTCGCCTAGCAACCACTTCATGAAAAGGGCGTATAGTACAAGTAATGGAAGGTCATGTAATATATGAAGCAATTATGACAAATCTATTGTAATCATGTGAAGATAAATAATGGTGATGATAATCAGCCGGTTTGTTGAAATTGTACCAGGCCCGACTCAATGAATTTGCATGAGTACAGATGCAGAAATAAAGGCATATCTGTCTATATATCTGATAGATAGATATTTAACCATCTATTTACCGGGTTGATATTTATGTTTAGCCAGATAAATATGCATTTATTTCTTTATCTATGCATGTCAAGTATACGAATATTCTTTGGGTCGGGCCTCGCACAATTCTAACAAACCGGCCGAATAATGTTAGCTGGATACTAGTGATAACTGCGTTGACAATAATAATGTTGTAGATGGCAAAGTAATAATGATAATGATAACAAAAAGTAGAGCAATAACAGTGATAATGATAGGAATGCTAGTATTATTTCTACTACTACTACTACTATAACTAATAACAATAGTGATAATAACAATAATACAAATAACAAGATAATGAAAATACTACTACTACAGCAACAACAATAACTACTACTACTACTACTAATATTGATAACAATGATAAAAAAGATAATGAAAATATTACTGCTACTACTACTAATTACAATGATAATAATGATAATGATAATAATAGATATTTGGTATTATCATAACAATGATAATAACAGTTATGATAATTATGATAATAATGACGATGATGATGACCACAAAAAATAGTAATAATAGCAACAATAATAATAATGAAAGTAATAACAATAATAATCGTGATTACTATGTTATTATTATATTAATAAGTCATCTTTTCCGGTGTCAATTAGGGTGTCCCGAGACGTGACGCGACGCCAGAAGCCGTCTCGTGACCGGAGCAGCGTTGCCACTACTACGGCACTTCTATTGCACAGAGAACGGGAATTCTAAGGGGAACAAAAATAAAGAAGGCTTCCCTATAACGAGGAGCAACTTTTTCTGAGAAAGGTAATGGGAATAATTACCTTACAATAATCTAAGAATGATGTACAGAGCATTAGTTTTATTTAATAAAAAAGCACTACATTGATTTATACGAAGTATTGCTCCAAGGGAAACCCGCCACGTATTAATTTCCCAAAGATAATGATTGAAATCTATATTAACGCGTCCCTTCTTCCGGAAGGCCTCTTTCGCCGGCGGATCAGCCTTTGGGAAGGACGTACCGCTATCCTTCAGGCAAGAATTCTTTTGCCATATTGTTTTCTATAGACTTTATTCAGGTATGATATATTTCAGCGACTTAGAGATATATGCATTGGGTTAAGGCCACAGTGTTTATTATTGTAGGTTTATGAGAGGAAATATAAGAAGAAGCATTTGAAACTTGTATATTATCGGTTATGTATCTGAACTTTTAAAAAGTACTGTGTAAGTGCATATCTATTGCTCATGCTGAAGGAGTGGCCAATCAGAGCACAAGTCGAAGTGGCACCACATCACTTGACACCAACAGACCATTGTCTATCACGTGGTATTTGCTCCTCACACGTCCCCACCCCATGCAAACGTGATCCACAATGCTAGGAAACACCGAAATGCATGCATTATAACGCTACGAAGGGGATCACATGTAACACTATTCAAGCAGTTACACCCAGGAACTCAGTGTGCATTTCATAGTGTCGTATTAACGTGATAAACGAGCTGTAGTTTAAGGCCTTACTCTTTAAGGAACCTTCAAAGCTTACTAATATATTGAAATTACAGCATGGCGTTCAGACATATTCATCTGCTTATGCATTTGATTGAAATATTTTAAAATTATTTCTTCAATATAGGACGGGCCTCGCCAAAGCATTTGCGCCCAAAATAACCGGTTTTTAAAAGCAACTCTTACATAATACTATATGCTTCAAATGTGCTCATGTTTTAATTTTTCTAATACTCTTTTTGATGAAGTTGGATGGTAATGACGCAGAAGAGTGGCTTATATTGAAATATGGCGGAATGAAGATTGAAGATTGGTGACAGAGATTTCTACGGTAAAGGTAGAACAATAATAATAAATATCTTGCAAAGAGCCTTGTAGGAATTCTCATCAACCTTCAGCCACGGTTTAGAGTCCTTTGTGTGTAGCCAGCCGTTTTTAAAATATGCCTTTGGCGGCATTCTGCTTGATCAACATTCCATTGATAAACAAATCAGTCTCAATATACGCATTTTATTATCCTATGATGGAATTGTTTCATTCCTCTATGAATAACTTTTGTCGAGAAGCCTACAATACTTAACCGTACCTTTCTCATTCGTGAGTAGATCTAACGTTCGACTTGCATGAAAGAACGTCATGAAAATGGAGATCTCGAAATGCAAATAAATTATATACCATGGGAAATACACAAATGTTAGAACGGCTTTATGCATACTATGCACATCCATTTATATTGTAAAAAGATAAATTAGGCAAAATCACCATAATTTGCACCAAATAATGAGTTAGGTAATATACGATCCGCAGAGTAAAAAATTACCGCAAGTGGCTCGAATTACGGCATTTTGGAAACTCTGGATCGGGGGCGAGACAGGCCTCTAAGCTCCGCCCATTTCTGTGACGTAATGAAAATGGCCGCAGTTGACGGTTTACTATTTTACTGTACTGGTTATTTTTCCGACAGGTACACAGTATTTTGGAAAATGATATCCAAGATGCCTTTGATATCTTATGGTGGGTAATGGTGTGTTATGTATATCCAATATAAGTACGAATATGTATGAAATATCTGAAGTAGGAGGAATGCATCTGGCAACTCGATTAAAGTTAACCGTCTGCTCGATTCCTGTCGCGCAAGAGGTGTCGCGTTTCCCGAAACTGCTGGAAAAGATGCCTTTAGTAACAGTAGTAATAATGAAAATAACAATAATAACAATGATCATAACGATGATAATAATGTTGATAATAATATCAATTGTGATGATAATTGATAATAGTAACAATAATAATGATATCATCATCATTGGGGCTGACGCCGACGGGGGCGCATAGCCGCATCCACCCTTCGCTTCCACCTAAGAGGATCCCTCATGGCTAGACGCCAGGCAGGGACTCGGCCCATCTCTAGTTCTTCACGGCAGGTTTGGTCGATCTGCCCAAGCCATGACTTCCTCGGTCGTCCCACAGGCCTCCTCCACCCAGGGTTGTCTCGAATAGAGACGACCTGATGGGCAGGATCATCCTGAGGAAAGCGAGCCAGGTGGCCGTATAGCCTGAGTTGGCGATCACGGATTGTGCAGATAACAGGGCTTGTGCCAGTCTCACGGTGCAACCGTTGGTTGGACACATGGTCCCGCCAACAGTACCCCATGATCTGGCGCAAGGACCTATTGCAAAAGGCTTCAAGACGAGCCTCCAAGGCACAGGACAATGTCCAGGTTTCGCTACCGTATAGCAAAACTGGCATTATCAGGGCCTTGAAAACCCGAAGCTTGGTCCTTCTGCACAGGTACCGACATCTCCAAATACTCTTGTTGAGAGAGTTCATGACCCCTGCTGCCAGGCCAATCCGTCTGCTGACTTCATGGTCTGACAGCCCAGAGTTATGAACTACACTACCAAGGTATGTAAAGCTCTCTGTGACTTCAATGTCCTCGCCGCAAGCACGTACCGACTGAACAGGTTCTCCTATCAAGTCCCCAAATTCCTGGACCTTGGTCTTGGTCCAGGAGACCTCTAGACCCAGGGGCTTTGCTTCATTGCTAAATGCATCGAGAGCCGCCACTAGGGTTTCCAAAGACTCAGATA
>NC_091568.1:15349706-15352206 GCF_042767895.1 Penaeus vannamei
GCGCAGTCGACGGGCCTATCGGTGTTTGAATTCATGTTTTCAAGCGATTTTATGATCATTGTGGCTATAGATTGGTTAATGTATCTGTTTTAGATATTGAAATAAAAATATTGCAGAATAGGCCTATGAGCGTATGGTTCAGAAATTTAGCTGGTTTTACGTCATAAAAAAATGATTCATCTTTTTCTGATCTTTTTATGCTTACCTCGATTGAAGAAATGGCTCGAGAGGAGACTCTGTTGTCCTGTGAAATAAACACGGTTAGTACACTATATCTCGCTAAATATTCTTTGCCATGTTCAAACCTATGCACACGTGATAAATCGATTCCAATTTGCAATATGTATTTCCTTCCCTATAACTCTACCAGGTCATCTGTTCACTTACTCTGTTCTGGTCATCGCCTGTCTGGCTCTCGTGTTTTCCTCAACAACGTGACGCTCCTCGGCCTTCTCTTGTTTGATCTACGAGAACGTATACCGAGTCAATAACACAATTTTCAGGTTAAACATTCATACATTATCAGATTACAATATGAAAAAAAAATCATAGGACGCAGGATAAAAAAAATAAGTTCATAGAACATCCAAAATCTCACACAGTCTAAGAAAATCATAAAAGAATTTACCCTTCCGTCGGCTGGTTGACGGCGCGATCCGGCAGCCATTTGCAGGGCGACGGACGCAAGGAGGAAGGCCCACGCGGTTCTCATCGTGCTCGCGGGTTGGAAGCCTGATTGAAAAGATAAATATGCTGAGATTCATTTGGGTGAGCGTGTGTGTGTGTGTGTGTGTGTGTGTGTGTGTGTGTGTGTGTGTGTGTGTGTGTGTGTGTGTGTGTGTGTGTGTGTGTGTGTGTGTGTGTGTGTGTGTGTGTGTGTGTGTGTGTGTGAAAGAGAGAGAGAGATTACGAGGACCATTTCACTTCGGAATCCTGTACACCCTACTTGGGAATCTCCTACTTGGAAAAAAAACGGAAATCCTCAACTAAATCTTTGGAAATCCGGAAATTCCCAGGAAATCCCAAGAATCCTAAACTCTGGCAAATGTTCCTTTCGCAGCAATCTTTTACATGATCTTGTTAACAGTAAAGAAAGGTGTCTAAGAACTCGGTGAAAAGCGTCACAACCTTCGCCAAACACCTGAGCAGTTGGAGGTCAAGGTGCTAAGTATAGGCCGATGTACAAGAACTCCGTAGTTGCCATTGCGTTCGACTGATAAACACAACGTCGATCAGACGCAGAATTCAACGCAGAGTGTGTGTGTGTGTATATATATATTTATATATATATATATATATATATATATAAATATATATATATACGTATATATATATATATATATATATATATATATATATATATATATACATACATACATACACACACACACACACACACACACACACACACACACACACACACACACACACACGCACACACACACACACACACACACACACACACATATATATATATATATAAATATATATATATATTCATATATATATATATGTATATATATGTATATATATATATATATATATATATATATATATATATATATATATATATATATATATATATATATATACGTTTTCTTTTCTTAAACGAGAAGAAAGATAAATGTCCGTTATGGGAGGAATGGTAATTGGTCGATTAGAATGGTAAGATGATAACACAAGATAACTGTAACACAATATTGTTGGTTATAAATTTGATGTAGCTAAATTTCCATGCTTTCTACTTTTTTTGGAATCTAGTATGTAACAGATTACAAGTAAACCCATTCACAGTAAAGTGAGATTTGACCTTTTTTTTAAGTTCTAGAAAAATCCACTCACAGAAACTTTTCCTCATCTTAGAATTCCTATCTTTTCCAGGGCTTATAGTTTCTCCCCCTTTAAAGTTGAAGTTACATTCCAGTAATATAAAAGACGAGATATTACAGCCAACCAAAGAAATCTGGAGTATGGAAAACTTGGAGTATGGAAAACGCACATTACCTCAGCGAAGGAAAATTTGATAATCTGAGCGACAAGATAGCAAAACAAGCGACCAGATGTTTAGAGGAGACTGTACCCGTCTATGCTGTGCAACCTGTTTTTATACCTCTATATACCTCCTCTGGTAATTTCTCTAATGAAGTATACTGTTCTACTTAGCCTTATGCAGTATCTTCCGTGTCGCTAATTAAGAGTATTCAGGAAATTGTGTTTGTTAGATATGCATATTTGCTTGCTATAATTCATGTACCTTGAATATAACTTTCCTAGTTTGCGGACTTCATGAACTCAAAGCAAATTTTCCTTTGAGCTACATTTTTTTTATATATAAAACTGCAAAGACATGACACGATTTTTTTTTTTTATAAAACTGCAAAGACATGACACGAATTTTTGATAAAACTGCAAAGACATGACACGATTTTTTTATATAAAACTGCAAAGACATGACACGAATTTTTGATAAAACTGCAAAGACATGACACGAATTTTTGAT
>NC_091568.1:15367206-15372206 GCF_042767895.1 Penaeus vannamei
AATTATTTTTTTCTTGAGCCAACCAAAATAGCTTTTTGTTTAGCATACTGACAGGGAAAACCATAGCCACCCCACGTCCTGCCTTGAGTGCCATGCCAAGCTACCTATAAAATCAATTAATTGTGGGGTTTCTCAGGACACCCTTCAAAGTTAAAACCCGAGTGGTGGCGCAGATACCAGACTGCAGTAGCTATGTGAAAAGAAATTTGTTTATAAAGAGGTCCATAATAAATTTAATTACAATTGATTGTAAGAATTGCTAAAATCAATACATTTAATTCTAACTGAACCCATCACATGGTGGTGGCTGTTAAAAGGATCCAACACACACACACACACACACACACATACATACATATATATATATATATATATATATATATATATATATATATATATATATATATATATATATAGACAGACAGACAGGCAGCTGTGTGTCAACTTACGGCCTATTCAACTAATGCTGTATGTCTGACTTAAACATGATTATAAAAATAATGAGCAAATAAAATTAAACAATAAACTAACGAACTAAGAAAATGCTATAAAATAAGGTTACAATATCACTACACAGAATAATATACTTACGACTAAAGCGGCTTACGATCAGTCTGTCGTAACCAAACACGGACGTAAATTAACGCACACCTGTGTGTGTATACATCCACACACACACACACACACACACACACACACACACACACACACACACACACACACACACACACACATACACATACACACACACACACACACACACGGCTGGATTTTTAAATGTCGATCTGTATATATATATGTATATATATATATATATATATATATATATATATATATATATATATATATACAGACTGACATTTAAAAATCCAGCCATCAATTATCCGGTTCCATTAGATTTCTAGCATTGATTTCGGAGCTCATTTTCAAATTTACTGCATTGGCGCACTACTATTTTCTAGAGTCGCCGCTTGTGTTTTGATGGCGCTGTACTCGAGAATCAGTTTTTGGGTCCTGCATGCACGTGCGGTTATTCCTCCTCGTTCCTTATATTTCTATTGTCTTTGCTGCTGTATGGCCCCATGATGGATCCAGCAAAGGAAAGAGGTGGCATAAAACATAAACCCTTTAGTTGGTGAGCATTAAAGTTCCCTCTCTTTTTCAATGAGTACTTGAGTTTCTTTCTTTAAAGTATTTTACAAGTAGTCATTTTCTGTTAAATATGTACAGCAAGTATAACCATAAAAAACATTTTTAAAAAATCCGGCACTCTTCATAGCCGAAAGTTACCATTTTTTTAAATGTCAGACTGCACACACACACACATATTTGTGTGTATATATTAGAGTACTTCCCAGAATCCCGGGATTTTTTTTCTTCGCGGGAACTTTGGGAAATCCCGACATACTTATTTTTATTAATTTTCTATTGTATCTACTACAAAGCATTCCCTAAAATGTTGCTAGTAAGATTTAAGTAAGTGACGACGAAAAAATACTACATGTGATAATGTGGAAATATCGGAAAAAATCAACAAAGTTCACTCACTAATAAAGTCCAGACAGCAATAGCACAGATTCATACTCAAGGTAATGAAAGAAATGAATGCAAACACATTGGGAAGTAATTCAGTGTATTTGAGGCAACTGGGGACAGAACACATAATTTAGAGAAATTGTTCCAGGTCTCAACTCTGTACCGCCATCAGTTGAAGCTGAAAGAGCTTTTTCAGCAGCTGGCTTATTAATAATCTGAGATCAAAACTCAATGATCGTTTTTTTTTTTTTTTTTTTTTTTTTTTTTTTTTTTTTTTTAGTTATTTCATGGATAACACTAGTGTGTATGACTGTTTGCAAGTGAGATTCTTTCTTATTTTTATTACAGGCCATTCCAGACACTACTATTGAATGTTTTGAGTTCCATTTCACTTTTTTTTTATTTACTATGTCTGGAAAGTTGGGCCTGAATTCCAAATATTCTACTCATATTTTTGTATGTGGATTGCAGAATTTTCATTCAGCTTTATTTGAATAGACCGATTCGGTGTGACGTCACGAGCCGGAGTCGCCATTCCACTTAGTGAAAACAAACCCGTCGCTCGCAGATACCTCGCTATCAACGTGAAGGAAAATGGCGTATGAATTCTTTGATTCTTCAAAAACCGAAGCGAAAAGGTGATATGAAGCAAAACTAGAAGCTGTGTAGCTAAAAGAGTACTCATCATACCGAAATCTGGATCGACGATCCTTCGAAATGACCTAAAATTGAATATTCCGACATCTACGACTATTCTATCAATAAACCAGGTGATAATAATAATTTTAAATTAACATAATTTGCTACAGTAATGTAGCTATATAGGGTATTTTTCATTGAAACCAGTGCCATTTCCTAACATCCCTTTTCTTCCCATTTACTGGTGTTTATACAAAGGAGACAATGAAGTCACGTAAAGGCCTTAAAGCGACACATTTTTCTCTCTCAATAATTTGACCTCAAGAGATAGGCCCTCTTCAGTTGTTTCTTCTGCCAGACCATGTAGCATTTCAGACAAAGGCAACAGGCACCTGTATACCTGCTTTGTTCTCATTTAATGGACAAGGCACTTGGGATAAAGTCTGGGTGAAGTGGATTTGGGGATGGTTTGCCTGTAAATATAAATTATGATAAATCAATTTACTACAAAAAAGAAATAAGATGACAATAATAGAATTGTTATTGTGCTTTTAGAATATATGACTACTGCCAAAACCTAATGTTGACAATGTTGATCTTGTTTGGCCTTGATAGGTAGTGTAGATAGACAAGAGTTTGAAAGTGATTATCTGTCTCTGGAATTTGAAAAGGTGTACTATATTAATATGTGCATCAGTAAAATGTTCTGAGCAGATGTAAACAATTTCCACCAGCCAAGCACTCCCATCAGCGTTCATGCGTTTCATGGCCTGTAGGACCTTGTGTAGGCCTACCCATCGCTTCCATTATTCAGGTTTCTTTTCGCGATCTGGGAATATATGAAAAGTTAAACCTTTCTTTCAAATCATGTGGTTCGAACAACCAACAGCAACACAGCTCCTTGGCATTTTCACTCAAAGAAACGAAATTCGCAGAAAATTTCAGCGACTTTGTAAGCAAAGCGTAGTGATTTTTCGAACGAACGAGGGTTTGTTTTCACCAAGTGCTCGTTGCTAGGGGCGGTTGCTAGGCGTTGCCGAATCGGTCTATACAAAGGCAAAATACCAGATTATTCTACTCTCAGTTTTATTTTCGGCCATTTCAGAATTTTTAGTTTTGATTGGCTTGTGCGGAATATGATGTCCAAATTACTTTACGCATGTTCTTGAATATATGCACAATGATATTGCACAGGTTATTACATAGTTTCATTTTCTGTGTAGTTCACTGTATTCTGAAGCATGGTGGCTAGGGGAACACTGCGGGTGGCCAACCTCCCATATGAATGTGGTATTGTATGCACTGATTCATATTTTCTAAAAGGTAACTCCATGTCATTTAAAAGTACTTATTTCACGCTTTCACAGGATAAGTACCTAAGTATGTAGGAAATACTGACGATCATTTATAATGGACGAGGAGCACGAGACGGTGTAATACCAGTATTAGCAAATGCTATCTGCTCCGGGAAATCCCGGAATCCCTGGATACTGTAAAATCCCCAAAATAGGGAACCCTAATATACATACATACACACACAATGTGTGTATGTATATGCACATGTATGTGTATATGTGTGCATAAATATACACACATATATAGGTATATAAATATATTTATATTTTACATATATACACATATACATATACAAACACACACAATTATGTATATATATTTATATATTTATATATTTATACATATATGTATATATATGTATACATATGTATATATATATTTATTTATTTATATATACATATGTACACACATACATTTACACATACATACACACACACATACATATTTATAAATATATAATATATAAATATATGTATATTATTAAAGAATATTTCATATATTCAAATATATCGCATTTTTATTCTACTAAATGTTTGTACCATTGTCATATTGTTGTGTTTTTCATATGCCAATTTATTTAAATGCAAGCTTATCTTAACTGCATTTACTGTGCCGTTAAATTCATGCCTCTGTTGAGTGTGTCTTCATTATGGTCATGGAAACATTCATAACCCTTAATATTTTATTTAATAAACAAACAATGAACAGGTTGTATATCATTCTGTAAATATTAACAATAAATGTAATTTAAACAAGGTATATTCTCGACTAACTTAACAAATTTTTAAGGTTAACTATATACCCTCCAATTATCCTACTAATTATAAAACAATAATCGCTTCACTGAACAAAATGAAAATATACATGAGACGGAATCGAGATCCTCACACCCTGTCTATCAGTGTTTTTTCCATGATTTTTTTTTCTAAGACATAAGCCAATCATTTTCCTTTCATCTTTACAATTTTCCTCTTACACTTCCCTCTAATAGACAACATCTTTCTCAGTCTGTTCACTGATACTACCGGAACTGTCACCTGCAACTACTTCCGTTACTGTCTCCACGGACCATTAAAATATCTGAGTCAATAACGATAACTAAATACTAGCATTTGCATTATGGCGTGTTGTTCTGGCCCCATTCTCCACTATTTCTCCTCTCTGTGTTCGGGAAGAAGGTAGGACTCGTCTGAATTTTCACAAACCAATACAGAGAGATTTAACAATTACGTTAATACACTTATAAAGCATTTTAATATTTAATACCACGGTAAAACAACTTTAAAAACCAGAACCAAGCTTACCCGTGTTCAGGAGGAAGGTAGGACTCGTCTGATGAGAAATCGTTAAAATAAAGAACTCTCTGCTTTCCCCCAAATGAATTGTTAACATTTAAACAAACAAGCCATTTATAAATAAGTATTATGATTTACGCTATTTGTTATAACTAAATTTTGCTATATTGATAT
>NC_091568.1:15379706-15392206 GCF_042767895.1 Penaeus vannamei
CGACTTACGACGTTTCGTGGATGCGACGCTAGAAATCATGAACTGTATTTACAGTTTGTCTTCCATGTATTCCTTTAGCCTTGGCTGTGTTTTTATGTACGTCATAGGAGTGTCTTATCTTTTGGATTATGACTTTAATACATGCATACATACTGCACTAGCATATGTGAGTAACCGGTGTTTATGCATGTGCGTACATGTACTGCATTTACGTGTGTTCCGAATGACGTCAATAATCGGGTTACGACGCCATCGCGGGAACGGATCTCCGTCGTAAATCGAGGACACCCTTTGGCAACTATGCTTGCCATGGCAAATAGTGGGCGCCCGCTACGGTTGGCAACGCTGGTCGCCTTTCCCGCGCTATCGGCTTATCGGAGGGAGATTATTTTTCTCTCTTAGTAGCGACAACATTCGTAAGGTTAAACTATGTGGCACTATTATGTGAAGTGAAGGTAAACCTTTAAGTTTTTGAAATGATAACCAAATCAATGGTTTTAGGTGCCTAATGTTGTTCGCAAACTACCGAACGAGCCAGGCGCAAACTGGGGAACTGCCGTGCACGCCGATAATTCCGTTCGCGGTGCCACTCCCCCCCCCAAAAAAAAAAAAAAAGAAATCCGAATCTATTCGGTTAAATATCAGTTAAAGCGATTCCCACCACTCCAAAGTAGCTTGCTTGTATTTCTCGCCACTACTACACCTCGAGAACAAGGAGTGGCTTCACTAATTGCAATATTTCGCGCGCGCGCGCACGCACACACACACACACACACACACACACACACACACACACACACACACACACACACACACACACACACACACACACACACACACACACACACACACACACACACACATACATACACACACACAATGCAGCAGATCGCACAGTGAACCATTCGGCTGCCTCTCCCCGGCCACCATGTCTTTTACATTCGTCGCAATGTTCCCGACAGGAAATTTGAACAAGCGCGGGGTCGTGGGGCGGATGTGGCGTTTCGCTGTCATGGGCGACCCGACCGTGGAAGTCTTCCTCAGCCGCGACGCAGACAGGTGAGATGCGACCACAACAGGTGACGCGTGACGTTGGCAGGTGAGTCGCGGAGCCAAACAGGTGAGTCGTCGTGATGTTGAAAGGGGAGTCACAACGCTGACGGGGATTAGCGACGATGATAGGCGAGTTGCAAAGCCTAGAGGCGAGGCATGATGCTGACAGGTGAGTCACGACGCTGACAGATGGGTCTTGGCGTTGACAGATGTCATTATTTAGACAGGTGAGTCGCTACGCTGATAGATGAGTCAAAGTAGTGACAGGTGAGTCGCGATGCTGATAGATGTCTTGAAGCTGACAGGTGAGCCATAGTATTGGCAGGCGAGTCACTGCGCTGCCAATGAGTTAACAAATTAAAACTTAAATTAAAAATTAAAAAACAAATTAAAAATTAAAGTTAAAAAACGCTAACAAATTAATCACGACACGACAGATGAATCATAATGCTGACAAGTCAGTCGCCACACAGGCAGGCACACATATATTTATTTAAGTAATAAGTAAAACAAATACTGTAATCCATTTATGTTTTTTTCAAAGTTTACTTACTTACAGTGTACACAACATCACAGTTGGATATATTAGTCATAATTAATGGATGCCATAATATTAATATAAGTAATAAGTACACATAGTTATTAAATCATCAAATACTAGTAACAACTAATTATTCTTTTTAAGTGATATAACTTATAACTCTCAAAGATTTACTAAAACCTCTTTAAAAACAGTTTTGTCCAAGTTCACCCTTTTAGCTAGTCAGCACGCCACAGTCGGGGAAGGATGAAAACTCAACAGCATACTCCATACTTCCTTGTAGTTTTTTTTTCTTTCTTTTTTGTAAATGATGATACTGTGTTATCTGGCACTACTTGTTGTGCTATTATTGGCATTATAATTATGTTAGACACTGAATTGAGGCATCAGTAGAACAAAATTCGATACAATATTCGCATACTGGCGTTATGTTAAACACTGAGTTAAAAGGCATCCATGGTGTAAAATTTGATACAATTTTTGCCATGTGATACATTGTTCAGGCAAATTTAGTTTACGTGGAGGTATTTTGTATGTTAATATCTTTTATAACATTTCAATGTTGGTGCTGTATGACTGCATATATATATATATATATATATATATATATATATATATATATATATATATATATATATATATATATATATATATATATATATATATATATATATATATAACATTTATTTACGAGCCATCTGCCCCTCCCTTATTCTCACATTCCTTTGATAATATTCATAGAAAAATATAAATCAAGTATTCATAAGTCAGCCTTATTATTGATTTTATCATAATTGTTACTGTATCAATTACGATTATACTGTTATAACTCATATTCAGATCAATGTTATATTATCATTATTCACATTAATTGCATCATTATTATTCATGCCGTTGTTTTGTTATCATTGTTAGCAATGATAACAACACCATCTTCACTATTATTATCATAACTGTTATCATCATTAAAATAAACAATATGGAGAGCTCATCATTGTTGTTAAATAAAGCTGTAATCCTTCCCACATCATGTTATATGTGGAGAAGAAGGAAATAAACTAATTGGCATCTCGTGTTGGTCGCCTGCATTAGCCACGCCCCAATTTGACAGAGCTGCTTGCACTCGTCACTCACACACATTACCAGTAGAACCTAAGCTCTTCGTAAAGATCCTTGATTCATTGTAATCAGATCTCGTTCAGGTAGTGTTACCAGCTACAGCAAACGAAAACTACACGTTGATTATACGAAAGCGGTGAGCTGTTTCGCTTGCAATCTATCAAATTACTGAGCTTGGTGAATGTAATTATGGGGCACGCTATATTGCCAGGATTATTACAGTATATGGGATAAACGTGAAGAAAGACATCGTTATACCATAGTTCATTAGAATGTCAATACATAAAAAGACCGCTTTCCCGCCTCACAAGTTAAAGTTGTCAAAATTGGGAGGAGCACAGTGCTTTTACTCAAGGAATGTCATAGCTAGCCAGTCAGGACACTTTTCAATTGTTTCCAATTTTTTCGTTTCTTGTCAGTACCAGTATCAGAATAGCAACAAAAGAATGGACACCTATTTAAGCTTAACGATAATGCTACCTCCTTTACAGATATATTGGTGCTATTAAAAAAAAATTACGTCAGTATCACCGAGTCTACTGCAGATGACGTCATTACCTGCGCAAATAGAGGGTGAAATAATCTTGTATTCTCTTGACATTGCCGACACCCGTGGCTAACAACTGGCGGCCTGCGAACCTCAACTTAAAGTGGTCACACTTGTCTTCTCTGTCCTGGGATCCCTAGACAGCCGCATCGAATGTGTCAGCTACAAAGCAAGATTAGTCCCACTATGCAGTCTCCCTTGGTGGAGAAGTGTCCCAGAAAAAGCCAGTGTTTTAGGAAAAGTCAACCAACCCATTTTATTAGTTATACATCATGCAACCGTTCCAGCTAACCCAATACCCCATATTTCAACAGAAATAGAAAATCCGACAATATTCTATCCAATATGCCGCTTTTAGTGTAATCAGTAATGTATGAGAGACGTAATTATGAGCTGATAGAAATTAAGTTGAGAGGAAGGAAATACTAAAACTGAAATTGAGTAAAATAACATTACTCGTCCAACAGCCGTACGATTATACCCAGTCCAAGCGAATTGTCTTGTTGATTTCGTCCATTATTGTTATTTTCATCATAATATTTGTTATGATATTTGTAGATAGTATTCCATTATTGTTCTCTGACTCTCACTCTGCCCAGCAGGACAGAGTGAGAGCCAGAGAAGTGAGTTCCGTGTCTACAGCATGTCTGAGTGTTTACATTCCTTAATCAAATGAACGTTTGTCTGGATAATCTTTAAAATCTAATTGTAATAAATATTACTATAGTACAATTGTACCAAACATAACGTAATATTCGCTATTTAGACAAGTAATAAGCTTCTTCCTGATTATGTTACTGTTTTTGTTTTAGCATCTTTTCCCTCTTTATTTGGGACGAAAGACTAAGACGGCATTTCCGCTCTGGGAAGGAAATTTCTATTGCTTCCCTTCGCAGCTTTTGAAGCATCCCGCTTTGTAAAGGGATCCCTGGACTGAATAGACGCCCTTGAGGGAATTGCAGAGGGATGGTAGGGATGGCACATAGCTTAAGGAATATATACTGTAGGGCAGTTTGCTAAGCGTCAAAGTGTCTATACTAGGAATACACTATGAAGCCATGTCTTTCAGTGGCCGGACTCCCTAACATGCGACCGCAACGCACTTACCAGGAGTCTGTTATCATCACGTTTACCAGCATTGGTAAAGTGGGATTCACGAGATGGCAATTCGCCTTAGTAGGTCGTTGATCGACTCGTTCTTATAGTAGTAAAGCAATTATACACAATTCTTTTGGCTCCTGACAATCAATCACATAACATTCAGACAAACTCTTTTTGAAATATGGTTGTGGCAAAAGTACCACATAAACATACATAGACACAGAAGCTGCTATACTCGTTTATCTTTTCTGTTATCAGTTTATCAATAAGTTTGCTTTTCCTTTGAATTTGCAATTATGTTAGATAACAATGTTTTAGGAG
This sequence comes from Penaeus vannamei, assembly GCF_042767895.1. NCBI lineage: Eukaryota > Metazoa > Arthropoda > Malacostraca > Decapoda > Penaeidae > Penaeus > Penaeus vannamei. The sequence goes on from NC_091568.1 coordinate 15,384,389, forward strand.
TTCGTCGATCTATCGATTCCATATACCCTTTATACTCTCATATAGGCCTACATGTCTGCCTATAGTTTTACAAAAATCTGTTTGGACGTTATTCTGACTCATTTTATGTAAAATTTGCATTTCCACATCATGGCCTTGTGATGTGTGCTTGCCATCATGACAATCGTAGCAATTATGGAACAATCCAAAAACCACTGGTAAAATTTACCATATATACAATTAGGTAAATACACTTGTAGCGAGAGCAGAATTGAATATGATTATTACTATCATTTTCATTATCATCACCACCATCGTTATCATCTTTATTATCATTACTGTTATCGTTATGTTTACTATTGCATCTATTTTCTTTTTTTTATGTAAGCAGCATCATTATTATTTGCACATACTCATGATGACCATGATATTGTCATCCTTATTGTCATTACAAAGGTAACAATAAGAGCAAGTCATAGTTGTAATAACAATATCATTGCTACTAATGATAATTCTTTCATCAGCCATAATGATGACGGTAATACTGATACCGGTAATAATAACGATAATATTGATGATGATAGAACCACTGCTACTACTATTACTATTACAACTACTAATACTACTGATGATGTGATGATATTACTAATATAATGATAATGATGATGCTACTACTACTACTACTACTAATGTTGATAATAGCAACAGTAATGATGATAATAATGCTAACAATAATGATAATGATAACAGAAGTAATACTTATAAAAAGATGAAGAACAGAGTATGCTGACCATGACATATTACCGAAAGTGGGATGGGGATGTGAGGTGCACTGAAAAGTTACTTTCACGTAGGCTGAAATTCTGAGCCAATATGTTAATCGGAATAACGATAATACGCTGAAATGTTATACAGCCATACTAACCCATTAGAGAATAAATTCCTTTGTGAATATAGAGCAAGTGTGGCAAAGATAACATCGTTCTTTATCCACCTGTAGGGAAGTGTATGGTAAATGCAGGATCTGGCAGATAATCCATAAATGTTAGTTTACTCAGGTGCAAAATTACTGTTTGAATTTCATTCTTGTGCTTTTACACTGGTAATAGGCTAACAAAGTGCTATCTGAAATACTTTGCTGACTGTCAGCTGCAGTACAGCAGTAACGGTTATTGGCAATCTCACACAACACAGCGGTGCAAACACTATTAGCAAAGGACTATTCTTAGCATGTTGATCTTTCATGTGTCCCTGACTGTGCTTTGCATTAGGCCTCATACTAAGTCTAACACATTATATTAACTGATTTATTATTATGTTATTGTAATCTATGATTTCAGCTTCAGTGTACAGTTGCAAGGACTAAGCTAATGAAATCACGCCTAGTCGAATGTAGAATATGTTTAGAAATCCGAGAATTCGTAAAATCAGAACAGGTGTTGCAAGACTTCGACCTCATGTTAGAGTATTACAGCTTGGGCTCTGTCAGAAACACTTGTTCGGGGTCCTGTGGTGTAAGTGGTGTGGCGAAACCTCTTTAAATATGCTACGTATCTCTTGTGTAATTTAGTGAAATAGGAAATTATTTCATCAGTATTAAATCGAATAAATGCCATTTGCAGAGAATATTATTGTTATTAATGCTGGTAGTTAATAACGATACGAAGAAAAAATAAGACCATAAAGCTATGGAAAGAAGTTCCCCATTATGAAGTCCATGCTCAAATTAACACTGTGCGGAGGTAGCTCTTGAGAAATTAACTTAGCTTTTTTTATTTCTCGCTCGCCTGTTCTACCACCACCACCGCCGCCACCACCACCACCACTGCCACCGCCGCCACCACCACCACTGCCACCGCCGCCACCACCACCACCGCTACCACCGCCACCACCACCACCGTCGCCTCATCACTACCGGCTGACGAAGCTGGGTGTTGGACCGGGAGGCGGCCGCCGTGCACGAGTGGCTCCGGTCGGGTCGGTCTTTCCACGTGATGCACGACCACCCCGTGCACAGAGCTCTGATGATGGCAGGTAATCTTTCGCACGTCACAGGAAATTGTAATTGTGTGTGTTTTTTATGGGTTATATTTCCTTGTGGATGTGGCTGGTAAAGTAAGGGCAATGGTTTCACACTTTGTTTACGTTAAAGGGCATATGTGAAGTAATTATCGTGCATTGTTTTTTCTTTGAATATTGTTCAGTAATGTATGCTTAGCCTATTCATGAAAAAAAAAAATCGGAGACCCTCTGGTATCCCCAAAAATCCCATAGCAACGCCCTTTAGAGCGAAGATGCAAAACTCGGCGGTCTTCGGCAATCCCCGGTTGTGACGTCATTCCCAGGACCAGGGAGAATCTTGTTGAATAGCGAGATACACACAGTGCACCCGCGAGTCAAGGATATCATGGAATTGTCCCAGTTTCATGCTATTAAAGTTTGTAACAAAGGATTCCGCGGCGTTGTGTAGCAATTCATTGTTCCCATTCATGTCACCAGCTATTTGAATGGCCAAAAGACCGCGACAGAGCAAGGAAGTGGACACGTTTCGTGCATGCAAGCGGCGCAACTTTCAGCCTGTGCCAAGCAGCATACTTTGCCTGAAACACTTCGAGCCCGATTGCTTTGCGAATAGAATGGCTTACGACATGGGATTTGCAAAAGGAAGGCCATTTCCAATTTATATTTGTCATGATCACAACAGTGCAAAACAAACTCTGAAAGAGTGCTTGTGCTTGGCGGCGTAGCAAACATTCATTGCATGAGTACGACACAGTGTCCCGAGTGCATTGCAAGTGTGCATGTTTTACTACACAGAGGTAGGGTAGGTATACCCCAAAAAGCACAACACAAATAAATACCGATGCCCCTCCACTCGTGAATGGATGTAGGCCTGCGCCACGAGTGCAGACAAGAGATAGCTCAGCCTGCAAAATTTTCTACCATACAAAAGCGGAATCACACGTTCGGCTATAAAAAATAATTTAGAAATTTACCATTCATTCAATCTCTTTGGGTCTCGACGCCACTCCATGTCTGGCTGGTTTGGCACAACTTCCACGACATCCACAGCGTCGGGTTCGTGCATGTACGGTGCAACAGCCATCAACCCCAGATATTCCTCTTCTTCTTCCAACTCTTCGAAGACGTAGGCACCCTCTGAAGAACTTATACCAATGTCCTCGTCGGAATGATTCGATGAAACTTCACTGCCGCTGTAGTCTTGTAGTGAGTCTGCCATGTACAACGTATTGAATGCAGAGAATGCGGTGATCGTGTTCTGGAATTGACGTCACACATCCGGGTTCCGGATTTTCGCGGGAAAATTTAACTTGACTTGAATCGAAATAAATCAATTTTGGGGAATTATTTTCAGATTTCACTTTTTGCTCTTATTAGAGAGATGGTTTGCGAGCTAATTCTCCCTTTTTAAAATTTTCAGTTGTTACTTCACATAAGCCCTTTAAGAGTAAAAACCTGATGGAAACACATCGACCTTCAAACCAAAAACACGAATACATTCATTAATTTTTCTTTCTTTTTTCGTTTATATATTTTCCCCTTTTTGTGTACTTATCTTTCATCTTCATTTAATTTCGTATCTATTAACTATCCTTAATTTCGTATCTATTAACTACCCTAGCTATTTATATACATATTTTTTTTGTGGCTTCGACTCACCAATTCCCTCTGTCAAACTCAGGTCTCTGGGGCGCCTTCAACAAGAACCAGACTTTGATGAGGAAAATGCGAGACAGGATGTTCAACAGCCCGAGGAACCTAGACAAGGCGTACGACCAACGACTCCTGCTAAATATCGTATGGCCTGTGGTGAAGGTAATGTTTTATGAATGGAGATTTCGTGCGGGTGGGTGGCTGATACGCATGCGCAGAAGGGATGAGTAGAAGGGGGGGGGGGTGAGTGTGTGAATGAGGTGGGGGAGAGAGAGAGAGAGAGAGAGGTGGGGGAGGAAGAAGACATAAAGAAACAGACAAACAGAAAGCAGAAAAAAAAGAAGAACAACAAACCAAAACCTCAAGACACCCCCCCCCAAAAAAAAAAAAAAAAAAAAAATGAAAATAATAATAATCACAACAACAACAGCAACAAACCACGCACAGACACCCAGCATAACCTCCTTCCCCCTCTCCAGAACGACGTCCTAAACCACGACAGTTACACGTGCCTCCATCCTTCCCACATCAACGCCACGCCCTTCCCGACGAAGAGAGAAGACAACAAGTACTGCGGCTGGGGGATCTCCAAGGGCACCGCCAGGAGGAAGCTGTCGAAGAAATCCTGTCCGATCGCTTGCCGGCCGAAGGAACACCCGGACTGGACCAAGTGCTGAAGAAGATCGGATAACGGGTAAATTATATCGGATAACGGGTCGTCTCTAAAGAAGTTCGGATAACGGATAACGGGGTCGTCTCTATCTTAATTTCTGGCGTTATCTGTTTTATCATTAGATCGATATTTGTATGGTTGGTATCATTGTCATTCTGATCATTATTATTATTGGTAATATTGTTAGTGATAATATGATCATTGTTCTATTGGTTATTAATGTCATTATTATTATTATTATGATTATTATCTTCATTATCATCATTGTTAATATTATTATAAATACTATTATTATTATAATTATCATCATTATTATTACATTATTCATATTATCATTATAATTATTAACATTGCCATTTTCATTAATATTATTATTACTATTATTATCATTATTGTTATTACTATTATTATCATTATTATTAAAGTCATTGAAATCATTATTATTAATGTTATTAAAATCATTATTGTTATTGTTAGCACTGTTGTTATTGTCATTATTATTATAATCATTATTATTACTATCATTATTATCATTATCATCATCTTAATTATTATTATAAGAATTATCATTGCTATTATTATTATTATTATTATTATTATTATTATTATTATTATTAGCATTAGCATTAGCATTAGCATTAGCATTATCATCATCATCATTATAATCACCATCACCATATTGCCATTTTTTATTAGTCATCATTATTATCATGATAGTTATATTATGATACTATTATTATCATCATTACCATTGTCATTATACCGGTCATTAGTCGGTATATCGTAATCATTATCATCAATATTACTACTGTCATTTTTATCATAATCCTTATTGTGATATCATCATTTTATTAACATACTGTTCTTATTCGTTTTATTCTTATCATCCCTATTATTCTTATTCTGCTTTTTATTGTAACTACTGTTATGATAGCTATTTTTATCATTATTATTGCAATTATTATTATTACTATTATTATAATGGTGATAATTACTATTATTGCTATTATTATAATGGTGATAATTATTATTATTATAATTACCAATCACTATCATTATTATCATAATTATCACCATTTACTCTTCCATCACCATTACAGGCAGGCAAGACAGAAATGTTTTCCCATAGACACAAGAAAATAAAGAAAGTCGACTGTTCGAAATAAATGTAACCCTTATTTCGGACGCTTTCAGCTGGATCGGCGTCCCCGTGCGCCGCCCACGACCCAGCACCGCGCATTGCAGAGAGCGCGAAGCTGTGGAAGGCTGTGGACCGTCTTCACAACACGATACTTTCAGTAGCCAGCAGCACTGTGCACAGGTCAGTGGTCAAGAGATGACTGAAGCAGCGTCGCCGCGGAGTCGAGGCGGGAAAAGGTTGACATGTCTGACGGCGTCCATATACCGCTTTCAGACTTTCGCCGAGCGCCGTCCAAGACGTCGTGTTCTCAAATTAAAAAGTGACTATAGACGCTTCCACATGTGACGACCACGGTCGTGAATGGCGAAGCGCTGTGGATGGCATGAAGCCTACATTGCTCTCCATGGACGCATTCATGTCAACCTTTTACCATCTTGACTTGCGGCGACGCTGCTTAAGTTGTCTCCTGACTACTTACCTGCGCACAGCATTACTCGCCACCGACATGGTCGTGTCGTGTGGACGGCCAAAAGCCACACAACGAAGCGCTCCCTGGAGTGCACGGCGTTAGGTCGTGGGAGGCGCACGACAGTCTGAAAGTGCAGTGTACATTTCATACTGTCCACGGCGCCTCGCCGTTCACGACCGTGGTCGTGACGTATGAAAACGTCAATAGACACTCTGTCATTTAAGAGCGCTCGGCGAAAGGTCGAGTCGTGTACAATTTTCCGAGATTTAGATCTCTATTGTACTGCTATATATTTTGATTCACTAATAAAGCAATCCATATCATTCTTCATACCATTATGGTGGTTCTGTTCATCATATCCGCAATAACTACTACTACTACTATGTTTTTCTTTTCTTTTTTCCCACTAACAATGTCACTAAAAGGTCTCGGGTTAACCAAAATCTGATGCTTAGATCTTTCCACTTTGTTTTCAGTATAGAATATGGATACTTGTTCCTAAATTATTGTTATATTGTTTCTAAATGTAAAATAACAGTACAGCTGCGTGTATACTGTTACAAAAAAAGGTTAGAAATTCAAATACGCAATCTCCCGTTGTTTCATGTTCCAATTTTTCCTCCTCCTTTTTATTTTATGATTATAAAGCATGTTAATTACTGTTAATAATCAATATTATAAGATTTTTTTTTCTTACTGTCTTATGTGTTCTAAATAAGTATCATGACTAACAGTTGTAATTGTTGCTGTTTGTCTTCCATTTCTGCGCAAAACACGTTATTATATTATTATATTATTATATTACACTGCTACTGGCCTACTTATAACGAGTAATATCGGTTTCTGTGGGAAGGATGGCTCTTTATACCGTGTGGTTGATATTGAGTGTAATAATATAGTTTCTGTTGTTTCATACAAACGTGCCATATATTAAACGCTTATTATATCCATTTCTTTCGTTACATGTTTTGCCTTCCACGTTTTTTTTAACCACATGTCAGGTTAGGTTTCCTATTTCACCCCCTTATTTCCCCTTGAATTTCTATGTCACTCCTCGAACCAATTACTCCGGGCTGCACCTAATCTCAAAAAGATTTTTACGTCGTTCAGGTTAGTATTCTAATGCCAGTTTCCCTTACAGAGTCGCTAGGCCTATGGCGGATATGTATCTAGTCAGTGTTGAAGTCTTCCTCAGCACCATATTTGGTATTTGAGTAATTAGGTTCATGTATTTGGTTAGTCAATCAATTGATTTGCTTATGTATTTATGTATCTATATCTATTTCCATCAAATTCCTGTTATCTGTACTCTCACAAACATTTATGTATTACCAGTATACACATACGTATTCATATATATATATATATATATATATATATATATATATATATATATATATATATATATATATATGTATATGTATATATATATATGTATATATCTGTATATATATGTATATATATATGTATATATATATATATATATATATATATATATATATATATATATATATATATATATATATATATATATATATATATATATATATATATATATATATATATATATATATATATATATATATATATATATATATATATATATATATATATATATAGAAACACATATATATCTATATATATATATATATATATATATATATATATATATATATATATATATATATATATATGTATATATATAAACATATATTTATTTATTTATATATATATATATATATATATATATATATATATATATATATATATATATTTATGCATCTTCCTCTGTAACGACAATATAATCAGAGGTAAGAGACAAAAAATAATGGTTGTGTCAGTAACTTTATTATATAGTTTCTGTTGTCCTGTGTGAACATA
>NC_091568.1:15432206-15476298 GCF_042767895.1 Penaeus vannamei
CTCTCTTTCTCTCCACTTCACTCTCTCTTTCTCTCTCTCTCTTTCTCTCCACTTCACTCTCTCTCTCTCTCTGTCTCTCTCTCTCTCTTTCTCTCCACTTCACTCTCTCTCTTTCTCTCCACTTCACTCTCTCTCTCTCTCTCTCTCTCTCTCTCTCTCTCTCTCTATTTTCTCTCCCACTTCTCTCTCTCTCTCTCTCTCTCTCTCTCTTTCTCTCACTTCCTCTCTCTCTCTGTCTCTCTTTCTCTCCCTTGCTCTCTCTCTCTCTCTCTGTCTTTCTCCCCCTTCCTCTCTCTCTCTCTCTCTCTCTCTTTCTCTCTCCCTTTCTCTCTCTCTCTCTTCTCTCCACTTCACTCTCTCTCTCTCTCTCTCTCTCTTTCTCTCCACTTCACTCTCTCTCTCTCTTTCTCTCCACTTCTCTCTCTCTCTCTCTTTCTCTCCTTCACTCTCTCTCTCTCTCTTTCTCTCCACTTCACTCTCTCTCTCTCTCTTTCTCTCCACTTCACTCTCTCTCTCTCTCTCTCTCTCTTTCTCTCCACTTCACTCTCTCTCTCTCTTTCTCTCCACTTCACTCTCTCTCTCTCTCTTTCTCTCCACTTCACTCTCTCTCTCTCTCTTTCTCTCCACTTCACTCTCTCTCTCTCTCTTTCTCTCCACTTCACTCTCTCTCTCTCCCCTCTTCTCTTTCTCATCTACGTATGATTTACTTCGCCATTATATCACACAAATGATTCAGCTGAGGGTAATCGGCAGTATATCCAGCATATGCGCTTGGAATAATTGAATAAATTACCAAAACATTTTTCATGAATGAGATTATGGCCTGCACATTCCATATACAGCATGTGTATCATTTTGAAAACATACTGAAAAAATCATCCCTTTATGAAGAGTTTTAAGAAATCAGCAAGTTCTTCAGTAAAATCCTGCATTGGCTAATTATGATTTATCCACAGAACTAATATTTTTTGGTATATAATTTTTAAAAACATTTTCATATCTCTATACTTACTATGCTGCGTTTATATTTGTTTCTTATTGACGAAACGAAACGAATTTCAAATAGAACAGCAAAAAGTCTTTATCTATTTTAAGAAATTAATATTGATTATATTATTCCTATATCTCACCTTTATCGTTTCATTTTGATGTTGATAAATTCAGTAAAATTACAGTAATATATACACAAGGATGAATATGAAAGATATTTTGTTATTGGCATTTCAGTTTCATAATTTCATATTTCTAACCGAAGTGCCTACATCAGTCATTAATTCTTTGTGAAATTATTACTCTCATTCATAGTTTTTCACACACACAGAAAGAAAAAATAACTTGTACACAGCTTATTAAAATTTCGGGTTGGAATGCATAACTGGGATTCGATTCACTTATACTCGATTTAGAATATGATTGTTTTGTTTTGCTGTTTCTCTTTTGTCTATTTTGTTTTTCTTGTTTCGTTTCAGGGAACTTATAGGATATTTTGATGGGAATATCTGGAGTGAAACTGTTGCGGTAAGTTTTTGTTCTTTTCGGTAGAATTATTGTAGTGATGATGATATATGTATTATACGTACGATCAAGTGTGGGTCGGTGAGCATGAATATTTGCTTAGACAATGAATAAACGAGGAAGAGAGAGGGAGAGAGGAAAACAGAGAGAGAGAGAAAGAAAGAAAGAAGAAAGAGAGAGAAGAAGAAGAGAAGAAGAAGAAGAAGAGGAAGATGAAGAAGAAGAGAAGAGAAGAGAAGAAAGAAAGAAAGAAGAAGAGAAAGAAAGAAGAAGAGAGAAGAGAAGAGAAAAGAAAGAGAAAAAGAAAGAGAAGAAGAAGAAGAAAGAGAAGAAGAAGAAGAGGAGAAGAGAGTGACAGACAGACAGACACAGACAGAGCCAAAGACAGACATACAGACAAACAAACAAACCCAAAACCCAAAAAGAAAACCAATTCCCATAGAAAACAAACAAACAAAAAAACAAAAAAACAGACAAACAAACACAAAAAATCCAAACGTACGAATGAGTCTAACCCAGCGGTCAGGTCAGATGAGTGAGCAACCAGACAGCTGACGTCCAAGTGAGTGACACTAAGTGGTAATAGGAAGCAGAAATCCAGCAGCAGTTCCCCACTTAATGGTTGTTAGTGGCTGGCTAATGGGAGAGGGGAGGAGCCTGCGGTAGAGAGCTTTTAGGAGGATGAGTATCGAGGGATGAATATTTGACGCATCGAGAGGATGGATGAAATTATTCAGAAGACAAAAAGAAAGAAAGAAAGAAAATAATCCTAAAAAAAAATTAGGAAAAGATTCGAAAGACAAAGAGAAAGAAAAATTGGGAAAAGAAAGAAAATGAATTAAGAAAGATATGATTGTAAACAAACAAAGAAAAAAAAACAATCTTAAAAAACAATTAGGAAAAGATTCGAAAGACAAAGGGAAAGGAAGAAAGAAAGAAAGAAAAATCTTTTTAAAGAATTGGGAAAAGAAAATAAATTAAGGAAGATATGATTGAAAACAATCAAATAACAACAAAAGGGGAAAGAAATTAAATTAAATGTTATGCATAAGAGAAAGAATGGAAAATTGAGCACTAAAAATATATGGATTTACATTAGAAAAACAACAGAAATACAAGCAATATGGACGAAATATGAGGACATAGAAAAAAAAGACAAATTAAAGAATATGTCTTCAGATTATTCAATTCCCAATTGAAATCATTCCCGATTCCAACCCACAACAAAAGAAAATGAAGGAACGTGAGAGATGAAAAATTCCCAATTTCGATTCATTGAAAGGAAGGAATTCAGTGAATAAGATTCCTCCGATTCAAGATGCCCCCAAAGGATCACGAAGGGACTGATAAAAGGATTCCAGATTCCAAGGAACACGAAGTAGAAGGAGCTCAGACATATTCCCGATTTCATATTCCAAGGAAATACGAAAGCACTGAGTCTAGATTCCAGGAATTCAAGAAAAAAAAACAAAAAAGGAAAGAAACGATTCCAAAGATTCCAAATTCAAAGAAACAGGAGAGAGATGAAACATTCCAGATTTTAATAAAACACAAGATTCGTAGATTCCAGATTCCGGATTTACAGATAGCACGAAAGAAAAAGAGAGAATTTCGAATAGAGTTGTGTTGTAAGGTCTTTTCCTCTCTTCCCTCTCTCTCCCTCTTCTCTTCCTTTCCTTTCTCTCTCTTCTCCCATTCCATCTCTTCCTATTACACATCCTTCCCCCCTTGTTTTCCTTATTCTTCTCACTACACCCACTCTTCCTTCCTTCTTTTCGCCATTTCTCCCTCTCCCCTCGCACTCCCTTCCTACTCTTTCCTTCTTTCCCTCTCCCTTTTCTTTATATTCTCTCTCTTCTCCCATTTCGCCTCTCCTTCCCTTTCCCTTTCTTCCCCCTTTACCTCTCTCCCTCTCCCTCTCATTCTCTTCCCCTTTCACTCTTCTCTTTTACTTGCTTAACACCTTTGTCCTCTTCCTCTCCCCTATCGCCCTACCCTCCCCAAACCCCATCCTTTCTCTCCCTCCATACCCCTCCTCTCCTCTCCCATCTTCCCATCTCTCCCTCTCCCCTCCCACCCTTCTCCCCTCTCCCTCCCCAACCACATCCTCTCCCCTCCCCCCTTCTCCACTCTTTCCCCTCCCCCTTCTTCCTCTCCCTCCCCTCCCACTACCCTTTCTCCTCTCCCTCCCCCTCCTTTCCTTCCTCTCCCCTCCCCAATTCTCATCCTCCAACCCCCTTTACACTACTCTTATACCGGCCCCCATCCTGTCCTCCTCCTGTCACTCACTCCTCCCCCTCTTTAATCCTCCAGCTGCCCCCTTCCCCTCTCTCCCTCCCTCCTGCACCCCTCTCACTGCCAACTCCCCCCTCCCTCATGCCTATCCTCCCATCCTATCCCTCCTCCCTCCTTCCTCCTCCCCCTTAAACTCCACTTCCACCCCCCTCTCCTACCCCCTTCCCCACCCACACCCCTACTATCCTCACCACCACCTCTCCTACCCCCTCTCCCCCTTCAACTCCACCTCCACCCCCTCTCCCTCCCCTCTCTTCCCCCTTCCCCACCCACACCCCTACCCCTATCCTCACCCACCACCTCTCCTACCCCCCTCCCCCTTCAACTCACCTCCACCCCCTCTCACCCCCCTCCCTCCCTCCCCCTTCCCCCCTCCTAACTCCCACCTCCCACCCCCTCCACCCCCCTCCCCCGATATGACGTCACCGCGCTTTCATGGTTAACTTGCTTTTACGATGTAGTATAACCCGGTCTTCGTTCGCTTTATTTTCTTATTATCTTGGAAGTTATGGCCGGAGCTATTTATGGGTGCGGGCGGCTCCCCCTTCGCCTTTTCGGGTGGGAAGGAGGAGGAGGGAAGGATTGGGAAGAAGGAGGAGGAAGGAAGGATTAGTAATGAAGGATTAGGAAGGAAGGAATGATTAGGAAGAGGGAAGGAAGGATTAGGAATGAAGGATTAGGAATGAAGGATTAGGAATGAAGGAAGGATTAGGAAGGAAGGAGGAGGAGGGAAGGATTAGGAAGGAAGGATTAGGATGGAAGGATTAGGATGGAAGGAGGAGGGAAGGAAGGATTAGGAAGGAGGGAAAGAGGAGAAAGATTAGGAGGGAAGGAAGAGGAAGGAGGAGGATAGTGGGGAGGAAGGATTAGGGAGGAGGATGGAAGAGGAAGGAAAGAATAGGATGGAAGGAGGGAAGGAGGGAAAGAGGGAGAAAAGGGGGAAGGATTAGGAGGAGATGAAGGAAGGAAGGATTAGGATGGAAGGAGGAGGAGGAAGGAAGGATGGAAGGAGGAGCCATGGAATGGTGGAAGAAGAAAGACGAAAGAGAATGAAGGTCAATAAGAGAGAAGAAATAAAGAAAAGAAATGTAAGAAAGAGGAAAAGACAGAAGATTAAAAGAAAAAGATAAAGAGATTAAAAACGAAAATGGGTAATGAAAGAAGACGAGCAGAGAAGAAGGAAGAACGGGAAGAAGAGGAAAAAATGGAAAATGATAAACAGAGGCATATATAATAAAAGAAGGATAATAGGGAACTAAAAAAAATGTGTTAATCAGCAAGAGAAAGATAAAGAGAGAAAGGAAGAGAGAAAAGAAAAAGAGGAGAAGAAGGAAGGGAGAATTAAAAGAGGGGGGAAAGAGAAGAAATGGAAAGAACGGAAGGGGAAGAGGAAGAAGAAAATGAAAATTGAAAGAAAAAGGAAAGAGGGAAGGAAAAGAGAAGGAGAGGGAAGGACGAAGATAGAAGGAATATAGAAAGAGAGAGAGTTATTTATATTGTAGAGAAAAAAGAGAGGGAAAGTTTCAGGGAAAAGAGAAGAAAAGAAGAAAGAGAGGAAATGGAGAAAGAAGAACTGAGAGCTGGAGGTGGGAAGCAACACTCTGTGTTTGTGTGCTTGTGTATGTGTGTATATGTATGCGTGTGTAGAAAGAGAGAGAGAGAGATAGAGAGAGAGAGAGAGAGAGAGAGAGAGAGAGAGAGAGAGAGAGAGAGAGAGAGAGAGAGAGAGAGAGAGAGAGAGAGAGAGAGTTCGTAAGAAATACTTCGAAACCGAAACAGAAGTGAAGTATCACATCATAAACAATTATCTCTTTCTTAATATTCCTGTTATCATCACTGTGATCATTCGCATTTCTGTAAATATTAACAACAAAATCCATGATAATACTAACAATGATAATAATATTGAGAATGATAATAATAATGATTATATAATAATGATGGTAATGATGATAATAATTATAACAATAACAACAATAATGTTAATCATAATAATAATAATAACATTAATAATGATGATAATAATAATAAATATAACAACAATAATAACAAAAAGGATGATAATAATAGTGATAATGATAATGATAATGATAATAATAATGGCGATGATAACAAGGCTAATGATAACAATGATGAATGAATATTACTACTGCTTATTGTACTAAGGATGCTGATGGTGATATTGATATTACTACTACCAATATTACAATCGCCACTACTACTACTAATGACAGTAAATACAGCAATTACAGTAGTAAAAATAATGATAATAACAATAATGGAAAGAACAATGGTAATGGCGATAATGATAATGATGATGTTAATACTGCTACTACTAGTTCTACTAATATTACTATTGCTATTACAACTACTGCTGCTACTGACAATGACAAGATGAAAGTAATGATTGATGAAAATAATAACAATCATTCTCATAATTATTCTCATATTCTTTATAATATTGTTTGTCATTATCATTGTCCTAACACTAGTTATCAATATCTTAATACAGTCATCTTTATCGACACGTTCATACATATACACATATACAGGCGCACACACACATAAACATACACATCCACACAAAAACGCACAAGCACATAAAAATATATATAGACACATACACATAAACATACACAAACATGCACATATATAGACACACGCACATACACATAAACATACATACACAGACACGCACATATACATAAACACACATGCAAAGACACACGTAAATACACACAAGACACACATACACATAACACACAGAACCACATATATACCCTCACATGCCAACACGATTCCTCAAGCTATCCTCCCCCTCTCCCCTCCTCCCCCTCCCCCCCTCTCCCTCCAGGCTTGAGACATATCGCAATATATATACTTCAGCACAAAGTTATAATGTAACTCCGCGCATTAAACTTTCGTATGGTACGATATACGGGTGTTTCTGGGGGGGGGGGGGAGAGGGAGGGGAAGGGAGGGAGGAGGAAGGGGAAGGGAGGGAGGAGGGAGGGGAGGGGAGGGAGGTGGGAGGGGAAGGGAGGGAGGAGGGAGGGGAAGGGAGGGAGGAGGGAGGGGAAGGGAGGGAGGAGGGAGGGGAAGGGAGGGAGGAGGGTGTATGCTTGGAGGGGAGGGGGGAAGGGGGGAGGGATAGGTCAGTGGACACGCGTGGAGAGAAATTCGCAAGAAGTCGGAATTCGCAAATTAAACCATTCATATTTCAGACTCTCTCCGACAGCGACCCGTCTTCCCCCCCCCCCCCAACCTTATCCTAAAGACGAACGAAGTTACCCCTTCGAGTCCCCCGCGCTACGTCACAGAAAACGGGAGAATCTGGTAATTCTCTTTTGCCAATTACGAAACAAACTTACGAAACACATTTTCCGTAGTACAAGCAAAGCAAACTATTTTTTTTGGGATTAAATTTCTAGACTGATGTAACGCTGAGTGGTTCTGAACAACTGTATATATAACAAAAATCCAAAACTTTGGCGGGAAACTCGAACGTTAACTTACACAAAAGTTATGAAACACGATGTTCTGTCAGGAGACACGGAACTTCACACTTAAACAAATTAGTGTTTTCTTTTGAACTAACACCGTAATTATCAATCTAATTATGTGTTGTTATCGCTTTTACCATCATTAGTCGCTGATGTCATCATTACCATCAATGCTATGATAATTTTGATTATTATTTTCATCAAAATCTTCATCTTAGCGATATCACCACTGTCATCATCATCATTATTCTTTATTAAAGGCAGAAAGAGCGGTAGAAGAAGAGAAAAAGAAAGAAAATGGTAAAAAGAACTTTTAAAAAGCGAAGAAGAAGGAAAAGACTATCCACGAGGAAAATATATAATTAGAGGAGGAAGGACAGAGAGAGAGAGAGAGAGAGAGAGAGAGAGAGAGAGAGAGAGAGAGAGAGAGAGAGAGAGAGAGAGAGAGAGGGAAAACATTGAAAAGAACGTGAAAAGAAGAAAGAAAAAAGAAATTGACTGGAACAACGACTACGAAAGAAAATAAAACAATATCACACATTCACAAAGAAAGAAGAAGAAAGAACAAGTAATCGTAACATAGAAGAATTAAATATTCCTTGGCCGCCATAAAAATCAACACACAGCGTCTTGAAGCAGATCCGACATCGAAGCGAAATCCACACAACCTGAGCTGATCTTCACCAACCTTTTCTCGTATATATTCTTCTTCAAATTAATCTTCTTTCTTTTTTCATTTATTAATTTTCTTGATCTTCTTATTTTTCTTTTCTTTTTTATTTGTCTCCATCTCTCTTTTCTGTCTTTATCCATCTATCTCCCTCCTCTGTCTCAATCCTCTCCCAATCTCCTATCCTATCCCACACTCTACCCCCCTCCCCTTTCTCTCTCTCTCTCTCTCTTCCATCTTTGTTTTGTCCCTATTGACAATAATGATAATTCTTGAGATAATAACAATAATGATAATGATTATAATAACAATAATGGCCGGGATATATTTAATCTTATTTTTATTTCTATCATTGTCGCTATTATTAGTGTTATTAGTAAGAAAATCATTAGAATATTGTTGAGTATTCTTATTATCGCAATTATTAGGCAAATCATTATAACTATCATTATATAATTTTTATCATAATTATTGTCCTAATTACTCGCATGATTATCATTATTACCGTCATTATTGATGGGGTTATCATCAAAATCATCCTAATTAGTAGAATTATTGCTAAAATCATCATAATCATCATTTAAACTGGAAAAAGGGGGGTTTTCGACTCATCTCTCAGAAGGCTGTATTTTGCTAGATTTCGCCGGTTTTTCAACTTTTGGGATTTTTCTCCTTTTAGCCTTTTTCTCATTATAGATGGGCTTTATAATGATAATTATCATCATTATTGTCATTATCATCATCATTATTATCATTACTGTGATTATTGCCCTAATTACCCTTAATATAGTCATTATAATAATCATTATCTAAATTATTAATGTCATTTTCATCATTATAATGATTTTAATAATGATATTGACAATAATGATAATTCTTGAGATAATAACAATAATGATAATGATTATAATAACAATAATGGCCGTGTTATAATTACTTTTATTATTATTTCTGTTATCATTGTCGTTATTATTAGTGTTATTAGTAGGAAAATCATTAGAATATTGTTGAGTATTCTTATTATCGCAATTATTAGGCAAATCATCATTATAACTATCATTATATAATTTTTATCATAATTATTGTCCTAATTACTCATTATTACCGTCATTATTGATGGGGTTATCATCAAAATCATCCTAATTAGTAGAATTATTGCTAAAATCATCATAATCATCATTTAAACTGGCAAAAGGGGGGTTTTCGACTCATCTCTCAGAAGGCTGTATTTTGCTAGATTTCGCCGGTTTTTCGACTTTTGGGATTTTTCTCCTTTTAGCCTTTTTCTCATTATAGATGGGCTTTATAATGATAATTATCATTATTGTCATTATCATCATCATTATTATCATTACTGTGATTATTGCCCTAATTACCCTTAATATAGTCATTATAATAATCATTATCTTAATTATTAATGTCATTTTCATTATTATAAATATTTTAATCATGATAATGGCAATAATGATAATTCTAGAAAGAATAACAACAATAAAATTTATTATAATAACAATAATAGCCGTGTTATAATTACTTTTATTATTATTTCTGTTATCATTGTCGTTATTATTAGTGTTATTAGTAGGAAATTATTAGAATTGTGTTGATTATTGCTATTATTGCAATTATTACGCAAATCATCATTATAAGTATCATTGTATAATTATTATCATAATTATTGTCCAAATTACTCTCATAATTACCATTATTATCGTCATTATTGTCATTATTGATGGGGTTATCATCAAAATCATCCCAATTAGCAGAATTAATGGTTAAATCATCATTTAAACTGGAAAAAGGGGGGTTTTCGAGTCATCTCTCAGAAGGCTGTATTTTGCTAGATTTCTCCGGTTTTTCGACTTTTTGGATTTTTCTCCTTTTAGCCTTTTTCTCATTATAGATGGGCTTTATAATGATAATTATCATCATCATTGTCATTATCATCATCATTATTATCATTACTGTCATTATTGCCCTAATTACCCTTAATATAGTCATTATAATAATCATTATCTAAATTATTAATGTCATTTTCATCATTATAATGATTTTAATAATGATATTGACAATAATGATAATTCTTGAGATAATAACAATAATGATAATGATTATAATAACAATAATGGCCGGGATATATCTAATTTTATTTTTATTTCTATCATTGTCGTTATTATTAGTGTTATTAGTAGGAAAATCATTAGAATATTGTTGAGTATTCTTATTATCGCAATTATTAGGCAAATCATCATTATATAATTTTTACCATAATTATTGTCCTAATTACTCGTATGATTATCATTATTACCGTCATTATTGATGGGGTTATCATCAAAATCATCCTAATTAGTAGAATTATTGCTAAAATCATCATAATCATCATTTAAACTGGAAAAAGGGGGGTTTTCGACTCATCTCTCAGAAGGCTGTATTTTGCTAGATTTCGCCGGTTTTTCGACTTTTGGGATTTTTCTCCTTTTAGCCTTTTTCTCATTATATATGGGCTTTATAATGATAATTATCATCATTATTGTCATTATCATCATCATTATTATCATTACTGTCATTATTGCCCTAATTACCGTTAATATAGTCATTAATGATAATAATGATAAAAATTATAGTTCAGTCCATTTATAATGAAATAAAGGCCAGAAGTAATAAAATCCCAAAAGTCGAAAAAACGGCAATATCTAGTTTTTAAGAAAAACGTCGAAAAAAACCTTTCCGCTTTTTAATGGTAATTATGAGGATTTTAACATTAATTCAGGTAATTATGATGATTTCCAAGATGATTCTTTTATTATTGATAATAATGATGATAATTATAATGATAATGACAATGATAATGAAAATAATAATGATAATGATAAAGTCATAATTATAATGATAATCTTAATAATTACTTCAATAATAGCAATAATTAACTCTATTCCAATAATTTCCATACTAATAATGGTAATAGAAATAATAATAACATCATTATCATTGTAATTACAGATATTATTATTGTCATTATTATTTCTAAGATCATCATTATTGCTATTATCATTATATAAATAGTTATAATGATAAAAATAGCAATAATAATTAGCATAATAATTATCATAACTGCAATAATGATAATAATAATTATTATAATCATAAAAAATGACGACAGTAATGATAATAATGATGATAATAATTATCATTCAGTCCATTTATGATTAAATAAAGACCAAAAGTAATAAAATCCCAAAAGTCGAAAAAACGGCAAAATCTAGTGTATTTCAGCCTTTTGAGAGGAACGTCGAAAAAAAACTTTTCGCTTTTTATTGGTAATTATGAGGATTTTAACATTGATTCAGGTAATTATAAGGATTTCCATGATGATTTCTTTATTATTAACAATGATGATAATTATGATGATAATGACAAGGATAATAACAATAATAATGATAATGATAAAGTCATAATTATAATGATAATCTTGATAATTACTGGAATAATAGTAATAATTAACTCTATTCCAATAATTTCCATACTAATAATGGCAATATAAATAATATCATTATCATTGTCATTATAATTATTTTTATTGTCATTATTATTTATAATATCATTATTGCTATTATCATTATATAAATAGTTATAATGATAAAAATAGCAATAATTATTAGCATAATAATTATTATAACCAATAATGATGATAATAATAATGATAATCATGATGATAATGACTATAATGATAATAATCATAAAAATGATGACAGTAATGATAATAATGATGATAATAATTATTATTCAGTCCATTTATAATGAAATAAAGGCCAGATGTAATCAAATCCCATAAGTCGAAAAAACGGCAAAATCTAGGGTATTACAGCCTTCTGAGAGAAACGTCGATAAAAACCCTTTTCCCTTTTTAATGGTAATTATGAGGATTTTACCATTAATTCAGGTAAGTATGATGATTTCCATAATGATTTCTTATTATTGACAATAATGATAATTATGATGATAATGACAATGATAATGACAATAATAATGATAATGACAAAGTAATAATTATAATGATAATCTTGATAATTACTGGAATAATAGCAATAATTAACTCTGTTCATATAATTTCCATACTAATAATGGCAATAGAAATAATAATAACATCATTATCATTGTCATTATAATTATTATTATTGTCATTATTATTTCTAATATCATCATTATTGCTATTTTCATCATATAAATAGTTATAATCATAAAAATAGCAATAATAATTAGCATAATAATTATTATAACTGCAATAATGATAATAATAATGATAATCATGATGATAATGACTATAATGATAATAATCATAAAAATGATGACAGTAATGATAATAATGATGATAATTATCATTCAGTCCATTTATAATGAAATAAAGGCCAGAAGTAATCAAATCCCTGAAGTCGAAAAAACGGTAAATCTTTTGAGAGAAACTGAAAAAAAAACATTTTTCGCTTTTTAATGGTAATTATGAGGATTTTAACATTAATTCAGGTAATTATGATGATTTCCCTGATGATTCCTTTATTATTGACAATAATGATAATTGCTATTATCATTATATAAATCGTTATAATGATAAAAATAGCAATAATAATTAGCAAAATAATTATTATAACTGTGGTAATGATAACAATAATGATAATCATGATGAGAATGACTATAATGATGATAATCATAAAAATGATGACAGGAATGATAATAATGAAGATAATTATCATTCAGTCCATTTATAATGAAATAAAGGCCAGAAGAAATAAAATCCCAAAAGTCGAAAAAACGGCAAAATCATGCGTAATACAGCCTTTTGAGAAAAACGTCGAAAAAAACCTTTTCGCTTTTTATTGGAAATTATGAGGATTTTAACATTAATTCAGGTAATTATGAGGATTTTAACATTAATTCAGGTAATTGTGATGATTTCCATGATTATTCCTTTATTATTGAAAATAATGATGATAATTATGATGATAATGACAATGATAATGACAATAATAATGATAATAATGATAAAGTTGCAATTATAATGATATTCTTGATAATTACTGCAATAATTGCAATAATTAACTCTATTTCAATAATTTCCATAGAAATTATAATAACATCATTATCATTGTCATTGTAATTATTATTATTGTCATTATTATTTCTAAGATCATCATTATTGCTATTATCATCATATAAATAGTTATAATGATAAAAATAGGAATAATAATTAGCATAATATTTATTATAACTGCAATAATGATAATAATAATGATAATCATGATGTTAATGACTATAATGATAATAATCATAAACACGATGAAAGTAATGATAATAATGATAATAATTATCATTCAGTCCATTTATAAAGAATTAAAGGCCAGAAGTAATAAAATCCCAAAATTTCGAAAAAATGGCAAAATCTAGGGTAATACAGCCTTATGAGAGAAACGTCGAAAAAAACCCTTTCGCTTTTTAATGGTAATTATGAGGATTTTAACATTAATTCAGGTATTCATGATGATATCCATGATTATTCCTTTGATATTGACAATAATGATGATAATTATGATGATAATGACAATGATAATGACAATAATAATGATAATAATGATAAAGGCATAATTATAATAATAATCTTGATAATTACTGCAATAATAGCAAAAATTAACTCTATTCCAATAATTTACATACTAATATTGGCAATAGAAATAATAATATCATTATCATTGTCATTATAATTATTATTATTGTCATTATTATTTCTAAGATCATTATTGCTATTTTCATGTCATAAATACTTATAATGATAAAAATAGCATTAATAATTTGCACAATAATTATTATAACTGCAATAATGATGATAATAATAATGATAATCATGATGACAACGACTATAATGTTAATAATCATACAAATGATGACAGTAATGATAACGTCGAAAAAAAACCTTTTCGCCTTTTAATGGTAATTATGAGGATTTTAACATTAATTAAGGTAATTATGATAATTTCTATGATGATACCTTTATTATTGACAATAATGATGATAATTATGATGATAATGACAATGATAATGACAATGATAATGATAATAATGATAAAGTTATAATTATAATGATAATCTTGAGAATTACTGCAATAATAGTAATATATAACTCTATTCCAATAATTTCCATACTAATATTGGCAATAGAAATAATAATATCATTATCATTGTCATTATGATTATTATTATTGTCATTATTATTTCAAAGATCATCATTATATCTATTTTCATTACATAAATAGTTATAATGAAAAAAATCTAGCCTATTACAGCCAATTGAGAAACGTCGAAAAAAAACCTTTTCGCTTTTTAATGGTAATTATGAGGATTTTAACATTAATTCAGGTAATTATGATGATTTCCCTGTTGATTCCTTAATTATTGACAATAATGACGAGAATTATGATAATAATGACAATGACAATAATAATAATAATAATGATATTGTCATAACTATAATGATAATCTTGATAATTACTGCAATAATAGCAATAATTAACTCTATTTCAATAATATCCATACCAATAATGGCAATACAAATAATAACATCATTATCATTGTCCTTATAATTATTATTAATATCATTATTATTTCTAAGATCATCATTATTGCTATTATCATTATATAAATAGTTATAATGATAAAAATAGCAATAATAATTAGCATAATAATTATTATAACTGCAATAATGATGATAATAATAATGATAATCATGATGCTAATGACTATAATGATAATAATCATAAAAATGATGACAGTAATCATAATAAAAATAATAATAATTATCATCCAGTCCATTTATAATGAAATAAAGGCCAGAAATAATAAGAAAGTCCAAAAAATGGCAAAATCTAGCCTTATGAGAGAAACGTCGAAAATAACCCTTTTCGCTTTTTAATGGTAATTATGACGATTTTAACATTAATTCAGGTAATTATGATCATTTCAATGATTATTCCTTTATTATTGACAATAATGATGATAATTATGATGATAATGACAATGATAATGACAATAATAATGATATTAATCATAAAGTCATAATTATAATGACGATCTTGATAATTACTGCAATAATAGCAATAATTAACTCTATTCCAATAATTTCCATACAAATAATGGCAATAGAATTAATAATAACATCATTAACATTGTCATTATAATTATTATTATTGTCATTACTATTTCTAAGATCATCATTATTGCTATTATCATTATATAAATAGTTATAATGATAAAAATAGCAATAATAATTAGCATAATAATTATTATAAATGCAATAATGATGATAATAATAATGATAACCATGATGATAATGAATATAATGTTGATAATTATAAAAATGATGACAGTAATGATAATAATGATAAAAATTATAGTTCAGTCCATTTATAATGAAATAAAGGCCAGAAGTAATAAAATCCCAAAAGTCGAAAAAACGGCAACATCTAGTTTTTAAGAAAAACGTCGAAAAAACCCTTTCCGCTTTTTAATGGTAATTATGAGGATTTTAACATTAATTCAGGTAATTATGATGATTTCCAAGATGATTCCTTTATTATTGACAATAATGATGATAATTATAATGATTAATATCATTATTAATGAAAATAATAATGATAATGATAAAGTCATAATTATAATGATAATCTTAATAATTACTTCAATAATAGCAATAATTAACTCTATTCCAATAATTTCCATACTAATAATGGTAATACAATTAATAATAACATCATTATCATTGTCACTATAATTATTATTATTGTCATTATTATTTCTAAGATCATCATTATTGCTATTATCATTATATAAATAGTTATAATGATAAAAATAGCAATAATAATTAGCATAATAATTATTATAACTGCAATAATGATAATAATAATTATTATAATCATAAAAAATGACGACAGTAATGATAATAATGATGATAATAATTATCATTCAGTCCATTTATGATTAAATAAAGACCAAAAGTAATAAAATCCCAAAAGTCGAAAAAACGGCAAAATCTAGCGTATTTCAGCCTTTTGAGAGGAACGTCGAAAAAAAAACTTTTCGCTTTTTATTGGTAATTATGAGGATTTTAACATTGATTCAGGCAATTATAAGGATTTCCATGATGATTCCTTTATTATTAACAATGATGATAATTATGATGATAATGACAATGATAATAACAATAATAATGATAATGATAAAGTCATAATGATAATCTTGATAATTACTGGAATAATAGTAATAATTAACTGTATTCCAATAATTTGCATACTAATAATGGCAATATAAATATCATTATCATTGTCATTATAATTATTTTTATTGTCATTATTATTTATAATATCATTATTGCTATTATCATTATATAAATAGTTATAATGATAAAAATAGCAATAATTATTAGCATAATAATTATTATAACCAATAATGATGATAATAATAATGATAATCATGATGATAATGACTATAATGATAATAATCATAAAAATGATGACAGTAATGATAATAATGATGATAATAATTATTATTCAGTCCATTTATAATGAAATAAAGGCCAGATGTAATCAAATCCCATAAGTCGAAAAAACGGCAAAATCTAGGGTATTACAGCCTTCTGAGAGAAACGTCGATAAAAAACCTTTTCCCTTTTTAATGGTAATTATGAGGATTTTACCATTAATTCAGGTATGATGATTTCCATAATGATTTCTTATTATTGACAATAATGATAATTATGATGATAATGACAATGATAATAACAATAATAATGATGATAATGACAAAGTAATAATTATAATGATAATCTTGATAATTACTGGAATAATAGCAATAATTAACTCTGTTCATATAATTTCCATACTAATAATGGCAATAGAAATAATAATAACATCATTATCATTGTCATTATAATTATTATTATTGTCATTATTATTTCTAATATCATCATTATTGCTATTATCATCATATAAATAGTTATAATCATAAAAATAGCAATAATAATTAGCATAATAATTATTATAACTGCAATAATGATAATAATAATGATAATCATGATGATAATGACTATAATGATAATAATCATAAAAATGATGACAGTAATGATAATAATGATGATAATAATTATCATTCAGTCCATTTATAATGAAATAAAGGCCAGAAGTAATCAAATCCCTGAAGTCGAAAAACGGCAAAGTCTAGCGTATTACAGACTTTTGAGAGAAACTGAAAAAAAAACATTTTTCGCTTTTTAATGGTAATTATGAGGATTTTAACATTAATTCAGGTAATTATGATGATTTCCCTGATGATTCCTTTATTATTGACAATAATGATAATTGCTATTATCATTATATAAATCGTTATAATGATAAAAATAGCAATAATAATTAGCAAAATAATTATTATAACTGCGGTAATGATAACAATAATGATAATCATGATGAGAATGACTATAATGATGATAATCATAAAAATGATGACAGGAATGATAATAATGAAGATAATTATCATTCAGTCCATTTATAATGAAATAAAGGCCAGAAGAAATAACATCCCAAAAGTCGAAAAAAACGGCAAAATCATGCGTAATACAGCCTTTTGAGAAAAACGTCGAAAAACCCATTTCGCTTTTTATTGGAAATTATGAGGATTTTAAGATTAATTCAGGTAATTATGAGGATTTTAACATTAATTCAGGTAATTGTGATGATTTCCATGATTATTCCTTTATTATTGAAAATAATGATGATAATGACAATGATAATGACAATAATAATGATAATAATGATAAAGTTGTAATTATAATGATATTCTTGATAATTACTGCAATAATTGCAATAATTAACTCTATTTCAATAATTTCCATAGAAATAATAATAACATCATTATCATTGTCATTGTAATTATTATTATTGTCATTATTATTTCTAAGATCATCATTATTGCTATTATCATCATATAAATAGTTATAATGATAAAAATAGGAATAATAATTAACATAATATTTATTATAACTGCAATAATGATAATAATAATGATAATCATGATGTTAATGACTATAATGATAATAATCATAAACATGATGAAAGTAATGATAATAATGATAATAATAGCATATTATTCAGTCCATTTATATTCAGTCCATTTATAATGAATTAAAGGCCAGAAGTAATAAAATCCCAAAATGTCGAAAAAATGGCAAAATCTAGGGTAATACAGCCTTATGAGAGAAACGTCGAAAAAAACCCTTTCGCTTTTAATGGTAATTATGAGGATTTTAACATTAATTCAGGTATTCATGATGATATCCATGATTATTCCTTTGATATTGACAATAATGATGATAATTATGACGATAATGACAATGATAATGACTATAATAATGATAATAATGATAAAGGCATAATTATAATAATAATCTTGATAATCACTGCAATAATAGCAAAAATTAACTCTATTCCAATAATTTACATACTAATATTGGCAATAGAAATAATAATATCATTATCATTGTCATTATAATTATTATTATTGTCATTATTATTTCTAAGATCATTATTGCTATTTTCATGTCATAAATACTTATAATGATAAAAATAGCATTAATAATTTGCATAATAATTATTATAACTGCAATAATGATGATAATAATAATGATAATCATGATGACAATGACTATAATGTTAATAATCATAAAAATGATGACAGTAATAACGTCGAAAAAAACCTTTTCGCCTTTTAATGGTAATTATGAGGATTTTAACATTAATTAAGGTAATTATGATAATTTCTATGATGATACCTTTATCATTGACAATAATTATGATAATTATGATGATAATGACAATGATAATGACAATGATAATGATAATAATGATAAAGTTATAATTATAATGATAATCTTGAGAATTACTGCAATAATAGTAATATATAACTCTATTCCAATAATTTCCATACTAATATTGGCAATAGAAATAATAATATCATTATCATTGTCTTTATGATTATTATTATTGTCATTATTATTTTTAAGATCATCATTATTGCTATTATCATTATATAAATAGTTATAATGATAAAAATATCACAATTAGCATAATAATTATTATAACTGCAATAATGATGATAATAATAATCATGATGATAATGACTATAATGATAATAATCCTAAAAATGATGACAGTAAACTTTTCGCTTTTTAATGATAATTATGAGGATTTTAACATTAATTCAGGTAATTATGATGATTTCCCTAATGATCCCTTTATTATTGACAATAATTATAATTATGATAATAATGACAATAATAATGATAAAATCATAATTGTAATGACAATCTTGATAATTCCTGCAAAAATAGCAATAATCAACTCTATTCCAATAATTTCCATACTAATAATAGCAATAGAAATAGTAATAACATCATTATCATTGTCATTATAATTATTATTATTGTCATTATTATTTCTAAGATCATCATTATTGCTATTATCATTATATAAATAGTTATAATAATAAAAATAGCAATAATGAATAGCATAATAATTATTATAACTGCAATAATGATGATAAAAATAATGATAATCATGATCATATAATCATGACAGTAATGATAATAATGATGATAATAATTATCATTCAGTCCATTTCTAATGAAATAAAGGCCAGAAGAAATAAAATCCCAATCACCGAAAAAAGGCAAAATCCAGCGTATTACAGTCTTTTGAGAGAAACGTCGAAAAAAAACCTTTTCACTTTTTAATGGTAATTATGAGGATTTTAACAATAATTCAGGTAATTATGATGAATTCCATGATTATTCCTTTATTATATACAATAATGATGATAATTATGATGCTAATGGCAATGATAACGGCAATAATAATGGTAATAATGATAAAGCAATAATTATATTGATAATTTTGATAATCACTGCAATAATAGCAATAATTAAGTCTATTCCAATAATTTCTATACTAATAATAGCAATAAGAATAATTAAAATATCATTTTCATTGTCATTATAATTATTATTTTTGTTATTATTATTTCTAAGATCATCATTATTGCTATTATCATTATATAAATACTTATAATGATAAGAATAGCAATAATAATTAGCATAATAATTATTATAACTGCAATAATGATGATAATAATAATGATAATCATGATGTTAATGAATATAATGAAAATAACCACAAAAATATTGACTGTAATGATAATAATGAGAGAAATGACGGGAAAAAAAACCTTCTCGCTTTTTAATGGTAATTATGAGGATTTTAACATTAATTGAGGTAATTATGATGATTTCCCTGATGATTCCTTTATTATTGACAATAATGATAATGCCAATAATAATGATAATAATGATAGTCATAATTATAATGATAATCTCTATAATTACTGCAATAATAGCAATAATTAACTCTATTCCGATAATTTCCTTACTAATAATGGCTATAGAAATAATAACATTTTCATTGTCATTATAATTATTATTATTGTCATTATTATTTCTAAGATCATCATTATTGCTATTATCATTATATAGATAGTTATAATGATAAAAATAGCAATAATAATTAGCATAATAATTATTATAACTGCAATAATGATGATGATAATAATGATAATTATGATGATGACTATAATGATAATAATCATAAAAACGATGACAGTAATGACAATGATGATGATAATAATTATCATTCAATCCATTTATAAAGAAATAAAGGCCAGAAGTAATAAAATCCCGAAGGCGAGAAACGGCAAAATCTACCGCATTACAGCCTTTTCAGAGAAACGTCGAAAAAAAAATCCTTTTCGGTTTTTAATGGTAATTATGAGGATTTTAACATTAATTCAGGTAATTATGATGATTTCCCTGATGAATCCTTTATTATTGACAATAAGGATGATAATTATGGTGATAATTATGATGATAATGACAATCATTATGACAATAATAATGATAATAGAGATAGTCATAATTATAATGATAATCTTGAGAATTACTGCAATAATAGCTAGATTTTGCCGTTTTTTCGACTTTTGGGATTTTATTACTTCTGGCCTTTATTCCATTATAAATGGACTGAATGATCATTATTATCTTCATGATTATCACTACTGTCATCATTTTGATGATTATCATCATTATAGGTAATTATGATGATTAATAATGATAATTATGAGGATTGTAACATTAATTCAGGTAATAATGATGATTTCCATGATTATCCCTTTATTATTGACAATAGTGATGATAATTATGATGATAATGACAATGATAATGGCAATAATAATGATAATGATACATATAATTATAATGATAATCTTGATAATTACTGCAATTATAGCAATAATTTACTCTATTCCAATAATTTTCATACTAATAATGGCAATAGAAATAATAATATCATTATCATTGTCATTATAATCATTATTATTGTCATTGTTATTTCTAAGATCATCATTATTGATATTATCATCATATAAATAGTTATAATGATAAAAATAGCAAAAATAATTTGCATAATAATTATTATAACTGCAATAATGCTGATAATAATAATGATAATCATGATGATAATGACAATAATGATAATTATAAAAATAATGAGAATGATGATAATAATGACGTTAATAATTATCATTCAGTCCATTTATAATGAAATAAAGGCCAGAAGTAATAAAATCACAAAAGGCGAATAATACGGCAAAATCTAGTGTATCTGTAGCATTTTGAGAGAAACGTCGATTTTTTTTCGCTTTTTAATGGTAATTATGAGGATTTTAACATTAATTCTGGTAATTATGATGATTTCCCTGATGATTCCTCTATTATTGACAATAATAATGATAATTATGATGATAATGACATAGATAATGACAATAATAATGAAAATAATGATAAAGTCATAATTATAATGATAATCTTCATAATTACTTCAATAATAGCAATAATTAACTCTATTGCAATAATTTCAATACTAATAATGGTAATAGAAATAATAATAACATCATTATCATTGTCATTATAATTATTATTATTGCCATTATTATTTCTAAGATCATCATTATTGCTATTATCATCATATGAATAGTTATAATGATAAAAATAGTAATAATTATTAGCATAATAATTATTATAACTGCAATAAAGATAATAATAATGATAATCATGATGATAATGACTATAATGATAATAATGATAAAAATGATGACAGTAATGATAATAATGATAATTATCATCATTCAGTCCTTTTATAATGAAATAAAAGCCAGAAGTAATAAAATCCCAAAAGTCGAAAAAAACGGCAAAATCTAGCGTCGAAAAAAAATCTTTTCGCTTTTTAATGGTAATTATAGGGATTTTATCATTAATTCAGGTAATTATGATGATTTCCATGATGATTCATTCATTATTGACAATAATGATGATAATTATGATGAGAATGGCAATGATAATGACAATAATAATGATAATAAGGATAAAGTTATAATTATAATGATAATCTTGATAATTACTGCAACGATAGCAATAATTAACTCTATTCCAATAATTTTTATACTAGTAATGGCAATAGAGAAAACAATATCATTATCATTGTCATTATAATTAATATTATTGTCATTATTATTTCTAAGATCATCATTATTCATATTATCTTTATATAAATAGTTATAATGATAAAAATAGCAATAACAGTTAGCATAAAAATTATCATAACTGCAATAGTGATGATAATAATAATGATAATCATGATGATAATGACTATAATGATGATAATCATAAAAATGATGACAGTAATGATACTGATGAAGATAATTATTATCATTCAGTCCATTTATAATGAAATAAAGGCCAGATGTAATAAAATCCCAAAGTCAAAAAATCGGGAAAATCTAGCGTATTACAGCGTTTCGAGGGAAACGTCGAAAAAAAACTTTTCGCTTTTTAATGGTAGTTATGAGGATCTTAACATTAATTCAGGTAATTATGTTGATTTCCCTGATGATTCCTTTATTATTGACCATTAAAAGGGAAAATGGTTTTTTTTTTTCGACGTTTCTCTCTAAAGGCTGTAATACCCTAGATTTTGCCATTTTTTCGACTTTTGGGATTTTATTACTTCTGGCTTTTATTTCATTATAAATGGACTGAATGATAATTAGTATCATCACTGTCATCATTTTTATGATTATCATTATAGTCATTATCATCATGATTATCATTATTATTATCATCATTAATGCAGTTACAATAATTATTATGCTGATTATTATTGCTATTTTTATCATTACAACTATTTATATAATGATAATATCAATAATAATGATAGAAATAATAATGACAATAATGATAATTATAATGACAATGATAATGATATTATTTTTTCTATTGCCATTATTAGTATGGAGTTGTTTATTGCTATTATTGCAATTAAATATCAAGATTATCATTATAATTATAACTATCATTATTATCATTATTATTGTCATTATCATTGTCATTATCATCACTATTGTCAATAATAAAGGATTCATCAGGGGATTCATCATAAATACCTGAATTAATGTTAAAATCCTCCTAGTTACCATGAAAAATCGAAAAGGGTTTTTTTCGACGTTTCTCTCAAAAGGCTGTAATACCCTAGATTTTGGCCTTTGCTTCATTATAAATGGACTGAATGATAATTATTATAATCATTATCATCATTACTGTCATTATTTTTATGATTATTATCATTATAGTCATTATCATCATGATTATCACTATCATTATCATTATTGCAGTTATAATAATTATTATGCTAATTATTATTGCTATTTTTATCATTATAACTATTTATATAAAGAAAATAGCAATAATGATCTTAGAAGTAATAATGACAATAATAATAATTATGATGACAATGATAATGATATTATTATTTCAATTGCCATTATTAGTATGTAAATTATTGGAATGGAGTTAATTATTACTATTATTGCAGTAATTATCAAGATTATCATTATAACTATAACTATCATTATCATTATTATTGTCATTTTCATTGTCATTATCATCATAATTATCATCATCATTGTCAATAATAAAGGAATAATCATGGAAATCATCATAATTACCTGAATTAATGTTAAAATCCTCATAATTACCTGAATTAATGTTAAAATCCTCATAAATACCATTAAAAAGCGAAAAGGATTTTTTTCGACGATTCTCTCAAAGGGCTGTAATACCCTAGATTTTGCCGTTTTTTCGAATTTTGGGATTTTATTACTTCTGGCCTTTATTTTATTATAAATGGACTGAATGATAATTATCTTCGTTATTATCATTACTGTCATCATTTTTATGATTATCGTCATTAAAGTCACTATCATCATGATTATCATTATTATTATCATCATTATTGAAGTTATAATAATTATTATGCTAATCATTATTGCTATTTTTATCATTATAACTAATTTTATAATGATAATATCAATAATGATGATCTTAGAAATAAAAGTGACAATAATAATAATTAAAATGACAATGATAATGATGATATTATTTTTTCTATTGCCATTATTAGTATGGAAATTATTGGAATAGAGTTAAGTATTGCTATTATTGCAGTAATTCTCAGGATTATCATTATAATTATGACTTTATCATTATCATTATTATTGTCATTATCATTGTCATTATCATCATAATTATCATCAATATTGTCAATAATAAAGGAATCATCAGGGAAATCAGCATAATTAACTGAATTAATGCTAGATTTTCCGTTTTTTTTCGACTTTTGGGATTTTATTACTTCTGGCCTTTATTTCATTATAAATGGACTGAATGATAATTATTATCATCATTATTATCATTACTGTCATCATTTTTATGATTATTATCATTATAGTAATTATAATCATGATTATCATTATTATTATCATCATTACTGCAGTTATAATAATCATTATGCTAATTATTATTGCTATTTTTATTATTATAACTATTTATATAATGATAATAGGAATAATGATGATCTTAGAAATAATAATGACAATAATAATAATAATAATGATAATGATAATGATGTTATTTTTATTTCTATTATCATTATTAGTATGGAAATTATTGGAATAGAGTTAATCAATGCTATCATTACAGTAATTATCAATATTATCATTATAATTATGACTTTATCATTATTATCATTATTATTGTCATTATCATCATAATTATCATCATCATTGTCAATAATAAAGGAATAATCATGGAAATCATCATAATTACCTGAATAAATGTTAAAATCCACATAATTACCATTAAAAAGCGAAAAAGTTTTTTTTCGACGTTTCTCTCAAAAGGCTGTAATACGGTAGATATTTCCGTTTTTTCGCCTTTTGGGATTTTATTACTTCTGGCCTTTTGGGATTTTATTACTTCTGGCCTTTATTTCATTATAAATGGACTGAATGATAATTGTTATCATCATTATTATAGTTACTGTCATCATTTTTATGATTATTATCATTATAGTCATTATCATGATTATCATTATTATTATCGTCATTATTGCAGTTATAATAATTATTATGCTAATCATTATTGCTATTTTTTTCTTTATAAAAATTTATATAATGATAATAGCAATAATGAAGATCTTAGAAATAATAATGATAATAATAATAATTATAATGACAATGATAATGATGTTATTATTATTTCTATTGCCATTATTAGTATGGAAATTAATGGAATAGTGTTAACTATTGCTATTATTGAAGAAATTATCAGGATTATCATTATAATTATGACTTTATCTTTATCATCATTATTATTGTCATTGTCATTATCATTATCATCATAATTATCATTGTCAATGATAATGGAATCATCATGGAAGTTATCATAATTACCTGAATTAATGTTAAAATCCTCATAATTACCATTAAAAAGCGAAAAGGTTTTTTTTCGACGTTTCTCTCAAAAGGCTGTAATACGCTAGATTTTGCCGTTTTTTCGACTTTTGGGATTTTATTACTTCTGGCCTTTAGTTCATTATAAATGGACTGAATGATAATTATTATCATCATTATTATTATTACTGTCATCATTTTTATGATTATTATCATTATAGTCATTATCATCATGATTATCATTATCATTATCATCATTATTGCAGTTATAATAATTATTACCCAGCGAGAGAGGCGGGCTCTGGGGCCCGTTGTTGGGGTGACTGCTGGGGCTAGGAATAGGAACATGAACTCCTCGTCCTGCCAATAGAAATAATAATAACATCATTATCATTGTCATTATAATCATTATTATTGTCATTATTATTTCTAAGATCATCATTATTGCTATTATCATCATATGAATAGTTATAATGATAAAAATAGGATTAATAATTAGCATATTTATTATAACTGCAATAATGATGATACTAATAATGATAATCATGATGATAATGACTATAAGAATAAAAATCATTAAATTGATGACAGTAATGATAATGATGATAATAATTATCATTCAGTCCATTTACAATGAAATAAAGGCCAGAAGTAATTAAATCCCAAAAGTCGAAAAAACGGCAAAATCTAGCGTATTTCAGCCTTTTGAGAGGAACGTCGAAAAAAAAACTTTTCGCTTTTTATTGGTAATTATGAGGATTTTAACATTGATTCAGGTAATTATAAGGATTTCCATGATGATTCCTTTATTATTAAAAATGATGATAATTATGATGATAATGACAATGATAATAACAATAATAATGATAATGATAAAGTCATAATTATAATGATAATCTTGATAATTACTGGAATAATAGTAATAATTAACTCTATTCCAATAATTTCCATACTAATAATGGCAATATAAATAATATCATTATCATTGTCATTATAATTGTTTTTATTGTCATTATTATTTATAATATCATTATTGCTATTATCATTATATAAATAGTTATAATGATAAAAAATAGCAATAATTATTAGCGTAATAATTATTATAACCAATAATGATGATAATAATAATGATAATCATGATGATAATGACTATAATGATAATAATCATAAAAATGATGACAGTAATGATAATAATGATGATAATAATTATTATTCAGTCCATTTATAATGAAATAAAGGCCAGATGTAATCAAATCCCATAAGTCGAAAAAACGGCAAAATCTAGGGTATTACAGCCTTCTGAGAGAAACGTCGATAAAAAAAACTTTTCCCTTTTTAATGGTAATTATAAGGATTTTACCATTAATTCAGGTAAGTATGATGATTTCCATAATGATTTCTTATTATTGACAATAATGATAATTATGATGATAATGACAATGATAATGACAATAATAATGATGATAATGACAAAGTAATAATTATAATGATAATCTTGATAATTACTGGAATAATAGCAATAATTAACTCTGTTCATATAATTTCCATACTAATAATGGCAATAGAAATAATAATAACATCATTATCATTATCATTATAATTATTATTATTGTCATTATTATTTCTAATATCATCATTATTGCTATTATCATCATATAAATAGTTATAATCATAAAAATAGCAATAATAATTAGCATAATAATTATTATAACTGCAATAATGATAATAATAATGATAATCATGATGATAATGACTATAATGATAATAATCATAAAAATGATGACAGTAATGATAATAATGATGATAATGATTATCATTCAGTCCATTTATTATGAAATAAAGGCCAGAAGTAATCAAATCCCTGAAGTCGAAAAAACGGCAAAATCTAGCGTATTACAGCCTTTTGAGAGAAACTGAAAAAAAAACATTTTTCGCTTTTTAATGGTAATTATGAGGATTTTAACATTAATTCAGGTAATTATGATGATTTCCCTGATGATTCCTTTATTATTGACAATAATGATAATTGCTATTATCATTATATAAATCGTTATAATGATAAAAATAGCAATAATAATTAGCAAAATAATTATTATAACTGCGGTAATGATAACAATAATGATAATCATGATGAGAATGACTATAATGATGATAATCATAAAAATGATGACAGGAATGATAATAATGAAGATAATTATCATTCAGTCCATTTATAATGAAATAAAGGCCAGAAGAAATAAAATCCCAAAAGTCGAAAAAACGGCAAAATCATGCGTAATACAGCCTTTTGAGAAAAACGTCGAAAAAACCCTTTTCGCTTTTTATTGGAAATTATGAGGATTTTAACATTAATTCAGGTAATTATGAGGATTTTAACATTAATTCAGGTAATTGTGATGATTTCCATGATTATTCCTTTATTATTGAAAATAATGATGATAATTATGATGAAAATGACAATGATAATGACAATAATAATGATAATAATGATAAAGTTGTAATTATAATGATATTCTTGATAATTATTGCAATAATTGCAATAATTAACTCTATTTCAATAATTTCCATAGAAATGATAATAACATCATTATCATTGTCATTGTAATTATTATTATTGTCATTATTATTTCTAAGATCATCATTATTGCTATTATCATCATATAAATAGTTATAATGATAAAAATAGGAATAATAATTAGCATAATATTTATTATAACTGCAATAATGATAATAATAATGATAATCATGATGTTAATGACTATAATGATAATAATCATAAACATGATGACAGTAATGATAATAATGATAATAATTATCATTCAGTCCATTTATAATGAATTAAAGGCCAGAAGTAATAAAATCCCAAAATGTCGAAAAAAAATGCAAAATCTAGGGTAATACAGCCTTATGAGAGAAACGTCGAAAAAAACCCTTTCGCTTTTTAATGGTAATTATGAGGATTTTAACATTAATTCAGGTATTCATGATGATATCCATGATTATTCCTTTGATATTGACAATAATGATGATAATTATGATGATAATGACAATGATAATGACAATAATAATGATAATAATGATAAAGGCATAATTATAATAATAATCTTGATAATTACTGCAATAATAGCAAAAATTAACTCTATTCCAATAATTTACATACTAATATTGGCAATAGAAATAATAATATCATTATCATTGTCATTATAATTATTATTATTGTCATTATTATTTCTAAGATCATTATTGCTATTTTCATGTCATAAATACTTATAATGATAAAAATAGCATTAATAATTTGCACAATAATTATTATAACTGCAATAATGATGATAATAATAATGATAATCATGATGACAACGACTATAATGTTAATAATCATACAAATGATGACAGTAATGATAACGTCGAAAAAAAACCTTTTCGCCTTTTAATGGTAATTATGAGGATTTTAACATTAATTAAGGTAATTATGATAATTTCTATGATGATACCTTTATTATTGACAATAATGATGATAATTATGATGATAATGACAATGATAATGATAATAATGATAAAGTTATAATTATAATGATAATCTTGAGAATTACTGCAATAATAGTAATATATAACTCTATTCCAATAATTTCCATACTAATATTGGCAATAGAAATAATAATATCATTATCATTGTCATTATGATTATTATTATTGTCATTATTATTTCAAAGATCATCATTATATCTATTTTCATTACATAAATAGTTATAATGAAAAAAATCTAGCCTATTACAGCCAATTGAGAAACGTCGAAAAAAACCTTTTCGCTTTTTAATGGTAATTATGAGGATTTTAACATTAATTCAGGTAATTATGATGATTTCCCTGTTGATTCCTTAATTATTGACAATAATGACGAGAATTATGATAATAATGACAATGACAATGACAATAATAATAATAATAATGATACAGTCATAACTATAATGATAATCTTGATAATTACTGCAATAATAGCAATAATTAACTCTATTTCAATAATATCCATACCAATAATGGCAATACAAATAATAACATCATTATCATTGTCCTTATAATTATTATTAATATCATTATTATTTCTAAGATCATCATTATTGCTATTATCATTATATAAATAGTTATAATGATAAAAATAGCAATAATAATTAGCATAATAATTATTATAACTGCAATAATGATGATAATAATAATGATAATCATGATGCTAATGACTATAATGATAATAATCATAAAAATGATGACAGTAATCATAATAAAAATAATAATAATTATCATCCAGTCCATTTATAATGAAATAAAGGCCAGAAATAATAATAAAGTCCAAAAAATGGCAAAATCTAGCCTTATGAGAGAAACGTCGAAAATAACCCTTTTCGCTTTTTAATGGTAATTATGACGATTTTAACATTAATTCAGGTAATTATGATCATTTCAATGATTATTCCTTTATTATTGACAATAATGATGATAATTATGATGATAATGACAATGATAATGACAATAATAATGATATTAATCATAAAGTCATAATTATAATGACGATCTTGATAATTACTGCAATAATAGCAATAATTAACTCTATTCCAATAATTTCCATACAAATAATGGCAATAGAATTAATAATAACATCATTAACATTGTCATTATAATTATTATTATTGTCATTACTATTTCTAAGATCATCATTATTGCTATTATCATTATATAAATAGTTATAATGATAAAAATAGCAATAATAATTAGCATAATAATTATTATAAATGCAATAATGATGATAATAATAATGATAATCATGATGATAATGAATATAATGTTGATAATTATAAAAATGATGACAGTAATGATAATAATGATAAAAATTATAGTTCAGTCCATTTATAATGAAATAAAGGCCAGAAGTAATAAAATCCCAAAAGT
The DNA here is from genome assembly GCF_042767895.1 of Penaeus vannamei. Lineage (NCBI taxonomy): Eukaryota > Metazoa > Arthropoda > Malacostraca > Decapoda > Penaeidae > Penaeus > Penaeus vannamei. Next base: position 15,463,113 of record NC_091568.1, read on the forward strand.
CGAAAAAACGGCATCTAGTTTTTAAGAAAAACGTCGAAAAAACCCTTTCCGCTTTTTAATGGTAATTATGAGGATTTTAACATTAATTCAGGTAATTATGATGATTTCCAAGATGATTCTTTTATTATTGACAATAATGATGATAATTATAATGATAATGACAATGATAATGAAAATAATAATGATAATGACTAATTATAATTATAATTATAATGATAATTATGTCATAATTGTAATGATAATCTTAATAATTACTTCAATAATAGCAATAATTAACTCTATTCCAATAATTTCCATACTAATAATGGTAATAGAAATAATAATAACATCATTATCATTGTCATTACAGGTATTATTATTGTCATTATTTCTAAGATCATCATTATTGCTATTATCATTATATAAATAGTTATAATGATAAAAATAGCAATAATAATTAGCATAATAATTATTATAACTGCAATAATGATAATAATAATTATTATAATCATAAAAAATGACGACAGTAATGATAATAATGATGATAATAATTATCATTCAGTCCATTTATGATTAAATAAAGACCAAAAGTAATAAAATCCCAAAAGTCGAAAAAACGACAAAATCTAGCGTATTTCAGCCTTTTGAGAGGAACGTCGAAAAAAAAAACTTTTCGCTTTTTATTGGTAATTATGAGGATTTTAACATTGATTCAGGTAATTATAAGGATTTCCATGATGATTCCTTTATTATTAACAATGATGATAATTATGATGATAATGACAATGATAATAACAATAATAATGATAATGATAAAGTCATAATTATAATGATAATCTTGATAATTACTGGAATAATAGTAATAATTAACTCTATTCCAATAATTTCCATACTAATAATGGCAATATAAATAATATCATTATCATTGTCATTATAATTGTTTTTATTGTCATTATTATTTATAATATCATTATTGCTATTATCATTATATAAATAGTTATAATTATAAAAATAGCAATAATTATTAGCATAATAATTATTATAACCAATAATGATGATAATAATAATGATAATCATGATGATAATGACTATAATGATAATAATCATAAAAATGATGACAGTAATGATAATAATGATGATAATAATTATTATTCAGTCCATTTATAATGAAATAAAGGCCAGATGTAATCAAATCCCATAAGTCGAAAAAACGGCAAAATCTAGGGTATTACAGCCTTCTGAGAGAAACGTCGATAAAAAACCTTTTCCCTTTTTAATGGTAATTATGAGGATTTTACCATTAATTCAGGTAAGTATGATGATTTCCATAATGATTTCTTATTATTGACAATAATGATAATTATGATGATAATGACAATGATAATGACAATAATAATGATGATAATGACAAAGTAATAATTATAATGATAATCTTGATAATTACTGGAATAATAGCAATAATTAACTCTGTTCATATAATTTCCATACTAATAATATCATCATAATAAGTATCATTGTATAATTATTATCATAATTATTGTCCAAATTACTCTCATAATTACCATTATTATCGTCATTATTGTCATTATTGATGGGGTTATCATCAAAATCATCCCAATTAGCAGAATTAATGGTAAAATCATCATAATCATCATTTAAACTGGAAAAGGGGGGGTTTTCGAGTCATCTCTCAGAAGGCTGTATTTTGCTAGATTTCGCCGGTTTTTCGACTTTTTGGATTTTTCTCCTTTTAGCCTTTTTCTCATTATAGATGGGCTTTATAATGATAATTATCATCATTATTGTCATTATTATCATTACTGTCATTATTGCCCTAATTACCCTTAATATAGTCATTATAATAATCATTATCTAAATTATTAATGTCATTTTCATCATTATAATGATTTTAATAATGATATTGACAATAATGATAATTCTTGAGATAATAACAATAATGATAATGATTATAATAACAATAATGGCCGGGATATATTTAATTTTATTTTTATTTCTATCATTGTCGTTATTATTAGTGTTATTAGTAGGAAAATCATTAGAATATTGTTGAGTATTCTTATTATCGCAATTATTAGGCAAATCATCATTATAACTATCATTATATAATTTTTATCATAATTATTGTCCTAATTACTCGCATGATTATCATTATTACCGTCATTATTGATGGGGTTATCATCAAAATCATCCTAATTAGTAGAATTATTGCTAAAATCATCATAATCATCATTTAAACTGGAAAAAGGGGGGTTTTCGACTCATCTCTCAGAAGGCTGTATTTTGCTAGATTTCGCCGGTTTTTCGACTTTTGGGATTTTTCTCCTTTTAGCCTTTTTCTCATTATAGATGGGCTTTATAATGATAATTATCATCATTATTGTCATTATCATCATTATTATCATTACTGTGATTATTGCCCTAATTACCCTTAATATAGTCATTATAATAATCATTATCTTAATTATTAATGTCATTTTCATTATTATAATGATTTTAATAATGATAATGGCAATAATGATAATTCTAGAAAGAATAACAACAATAAAATTTATTATAATAACAATAATAGCCGTGTTATAATTACTTTTATTATTATTTCTGTTATCATTGTCGTTATTATTAGTGTTATTAGTAGGAAATTATTAGAATTGTGTTGATTATTGCTATTATTGCAATTATTACGCAAATCATCATTATAAGTATCATTGTATAATTATTATCATAATTATTGTCCAAATTACTCTCATAATTACCATTATTATCGTCATTATTGTCATTATTGATGGGGTTATCATCAAAATCATCCCAATTAGCAGAATTAATGGTAAAATCATCATAATCATCATTTAAACTGGAAAAAGGGGGGTTTTCGAGTCATCTCTCAGAAGGCTGTATTTTGCTAGATTTCGCCGGTTTTTCGACTTTTTGGATTTTTCTCCTTTTAGCCTTTTTCTCATTATAGATGGGCTTTATAATGATAATTATCATCATTATTGTCATTATCATCATCATTATTATCATTACTGTCATTATTGCCCTAATTACCCTTAATATAGTCATTATAATAATCATTATCTAAATTATTAATGTCATTTTCATCATTATAATGATTTTAATAATGATATTGACAATAATGATAATTCTTGAGATAATAACAATAATGATAATGATTATAATAACAATAATGGCCGGGATATATTTAATTTTATTTTTATTTCTATCATTGTCGTTATTATTAGTGTTATTAGTAGGAAAATCATTAGAATATTGTTGAGTATTCTTATTATCGTAATTATTAGGCAAATCATCATTATAACTATCATTATATAATTTTTATCATAATTATTGTCCTAATTACTCGCATGATTATCATTATTACCGTCATTATTGATGGGGTTATCATCAAAATCATCCTAATTAGTAGAATTATTGCTAAAATCATCATAATCATCATTTAAACTGGAAAAAGGGGGGTTTTCGACTCATCTCTCAGAAGGCTGTATTTTGCTAGATTTCGCCGGTTTTTCGACTTTTTGGATTTTTCTCCTTTTAGCCTTTTTCTCATTATAGATGGGCTTTATAATGATAATTATCGTCATTATTATCATTACTGTGATTATTGCCCTAATTACCCTTAATATAGTCATTATAATAATCATTATCTTAATTATTAATGTCATTTTCATTATTATAATGATTTTAATAATGATAATGGCAATAATGATAATTCTAGAAAGAATAACAACAATAAAATTTATTATAATAACAATAATAGCCGTGTTATAATTACTTTTATTATTATTTCTGTTATCATTGTCGTTATTATTAGTGTTATTAGTAGGAAATTATTAGAATTGTGTTGATTATTGCTATTATTGCAATTATTACGCAAATCATCATTATAAGTATCATTGTATAATTATTATCATAATTATTGTCCAAATTACTCTCATAATTACCATTATTATCGTCATTATTGTCATTATTGATGGGGTTATCATCAAAATCATCCCAATTAGCAGAATTAATGGTAAAATCATCATAATCATCATTTAAACTGGAAAAAGGGGGGTTTTCGACTCATCTCTCAGAAGGCTGTATTTTGCTAGATTTCGCCGGTTTTTCGACTTTTTGGATTTTTCTCCTTTTAGCCTTTTTCTCATTATAGATGGGCTTTATAATGATAATTATCATCATTATTGTCATTATCATCATCATTATTATCATTACTGTCATTATTGCCCTAATTACCCTTAATATAGTCATTATAATAATCATTATCTAAATTATTAATGTCATTTTCATCATTATAATGATTTCAATAATGATATTGACAATAATGATAATTCTTGAGATAATAACAATAATGATAATGATTATAATAACAATAATGGCCGGGATATATTTAATTTTATTTTTATTTCTATCATTGTCGTTATTATTAGTGTTATTAGTAGGAAAATCATTAGAATATTGTTGAGTATTCTTATTATCGCAATTATTAGGCAAATCATCATTATAACTATCATTATATAATTTTTATCATAATTATTGTCCTAATTACTCGCATGATTATCATTATTACCGTCATTATTGATGGGGTTATCATCAAAATCATCCTAATTAGTAGAATTATTGCTAAAATCATCATAATCATCATTTAAACTGGAAAAAGGGGGGTTTTCGACTCATCTCTCAGAAGGCTGTATTTTGCTAGATTTCGCCGGTTTTTCGACTTTTGGGATTTTTCTCCTTTTAGCCTTTTTCTCATTATAGATGGGCTTTATAATGATAATTATCATCATTATTATCATTACTGTGATTATTGCCCTAATTACCCTTAATATAGTCATTATAATAATCATTATCTTAATTATTAATGTCATTTTCATTATTATAATGATTTTAATAATGATAATGGCAATAATGATAATTCTAGAAAGAATAACAACAATAAAATTTATTATAATAACAATAATAGCCGTGTTATAATTACTTTTATTATTATTTCTGTTATCATTGTCGTTATTATTAGTGTTATTAGTAGGAAATTATTAGAATTGTGTTGATTATTGCTATTATTGCAATTATTACGCAAATCATCATTATAAGTATCATTGTATAATTATTATCATAATTATTGTCCAAATTACTCTCATAATTACCATTATTATCGTCATTATTGTCATTATTGATGGGGTTATCATCAAAATCATCCCAATTAGCAGAATTAATGGTAAAATCATCATAATCATCATTTAAACTGGAAAAAGGGGGGTTTTCGACTCATCTCTCAGAAGGCTGTATTTTGCTAGATTTCGCCGGTTTTTCGACTTTTTGGATTTTTCTCCTTTTAGCCTTTTTCTCATTATAGATGGGCTTTATAATGATAATTATCATCATTATTATCATTACTGTCATTATTGCCCTAATTACCCTTAATATAGTCATTATAATAATCATTATCTAAATTATTAATGTCATTTTCATCATTATAATGATTTTAATAATGATATTGACAATAATGATAATTCTTGAGATAATAACAATAATGATAATGATTATAATAACAATAATGGCCGGGATATATTTAATTTTATTTTTATTTCTATCATTGTCGTTATTATTAGTGTTATTAGTAGGAAAATCATTAGAATATTGTTGAGTCTTCTTATTATCGCAATTATTAGGCAAATCATCATTATAACTATCATTATATAATTTTTATCATAATTATTGTCCTAATTACTCGCATGATTATCATTATTACCGTCATTATTGATGGGGTTATCATCAAAATCATCCTAATTAGTAGAATTATTGCTAAAATCATCATAATCATCATTTAAACTGGAAAAAGGGGGGTTTTCGACTCATCTCTCAGAAGGCTGTATTTTGCTAGATTTCGCCGGTTTTTCGACTTTTGGGATTTTTCTCCTTTTAGCCTTTTTCTCATTATAGATGGGCTTTATAATGATAATTATCATCATTATTGTCATTATCATCATCATTATTATCATTACTGTGATTATTGCCCTAATTACCCTTAATATAGTCATTATAATAATCATTATCTTAATTATTAATGTCATTTTCATTATTATAATGATTTTAATAATGATAATGGCAATAATGATAATTCTAGAAAGAATAACAACAATAAAATTTATTATAATAACAATAATAGCCGTGTTATAATTACTTTTATTATTATTTCTGTTATCATTGTCGTTATTATTAGTGTTATTAGTAGGAAATTATTAGAATTGTGTTGATTATTGCTATTATTGCAATTATTACGCAAATCATCATTATAAGTATCATTGTATAATTATTATCATAATTATTGTCCAAATTACTCTCATAATTACCATTATTATCGTCATTATTGTCATTATTGATGGGGTTATCATCAAAATCATCCCAATTAGCAGAATTAATGGTAAAATCATCATAATCATCATTTAAACTGGAAAAAGGGGGGTTTTCGAGTCATCTCTCAGAAGGCTGTATTTTGCTAGATTTCGCCGGTTTTTCGACTTTTTGGATTTTTCTCCTTTTAGCCTTTTTCTCATTATAGATGGGCTTTATAATGATAATTATCATCATTATTGTCATTATCATCATCATTATTATCATTACTGTCATTATTGCCCTAATTACCCTTAATATAGTCATTATAATAATCATTATCTAAATTATTAATGTCATTTTCATCATTATAATGATTTTAATAATGATATTGACAATAATGATAATTCTTGAGATAATAACAATAATGATAATGATTATAATAACAATAATGGCCGGGATATATTTAATTTTATTTTTATTTCTATCATTGTCGTTATTATTAGTGTTATTAGTAGGAAAATCATTAGAATATTGTTGAGTATTCTTATTATCGCAATTATTAGGCAAATCATCATTATAACTATCATTATATAATTTTTATCATAATTATTGTCCTAATTACTCGCATGATTATCATTATTACCGTCATTATTGATGGGGTTATCATCAAAATCATCCTAATTAGTAGAATTATTGCTAAAATCATCATAATCATCATTTAAACTGGAAAAAGGGGGGTTTTCGACTCATCTCTCAGAAGGCTGTATTTTGCTAGATTTCGCCGGTTTTTCGACTTTTTGGATTTTTCTCCTTTTAGCCTTTTTCTCATTATAGATGGGCTTTATAATGATAATTATCATCATTATTGTCATTATCATCATCATTATTATCATTACTGTGATTATTGCCCTAATTACCCTTAATATAGTCATTATAATAATCATTATCTTAATTATTAATGTCATTTTCATTATTATAATGATTTTAATAATGATAATGGCAATAATGATAATTCTAGAAAGAATAACAACAATAAAATTTATTATAATAACAATAATAGCCGTGTTATAATTACTTTTATTATTATTTCTGTTATCATTGTCGTTATTATTAGTGTTATTAGTAGGAAATTATTAGAATTGTGTTGATTATTGCTATTATTGCAATTATTACGCAAATCATCATTATAAGTATCATTGTATAATTATTATCATAATTATTGTCCAAATTACTCTCATAATTACCATTATTATCGTCATTATTGTCATTATTGATGGGGTTATCATCAAAATCATCCCAATTAGCAGAATTAATGGTAAAATCATCATAATCATCATTTAAACTGGAAAAAGGGGGGTTTTCGAGTCATCTCTCAGAAGGCTGTATTTTGCTAGATTTCGCCGGTTTTTCGACTTTTTGGATTTTTCTCCTTTTAGCCTTTTTCTCATTATAGATGGGCTTTATAATGATAATTATCATCATTATTGTCATTATCATCATCATTATTATCATTACTGTCATTATTGCCCTAATTACCCTTAATATAGTCATTATAATAATCATTATCTAAATTATTAATGTCATTTTCATCATTATAATGATTTTAATAATGATATTGACAATAATGATAATTCTTGAGATAATAACAATAATGATAATGATTATAATAACAATAATGGCCGGGATATATTTAATTTTATTTTTATTTCTATCATTGTCGTTATTATTAGTGTTATTAGTAGGAAAATCATTAGAATATTGTTGAGTATTCTTATTATCGCAATTATTAGGCAAATCATCATTATAACTATCATTATATAATTTTTATCATAATTATTGTCCTAATTACTCGCATGATTATCATTATTACCGTCATTATTGATGGGGTTATCATCAAAATCATCCTAATTAGTAGAATTATTGCTAAAATCATCATAATCATCATTTAAACTGGAAAAAGGGGGGTTTTCGACTCATCTCTCAGAAGGCTGTATTTTGCTAGATTTCGCCGGTTTTTCGACTTTTGGGATTTTTCTCCTTTTAGCCTTTTTCTCATTATAGATGGGCTTTATAATGATAATTATCATCATTATTGTCATTATCATCATCATTATTATCATTACTGTGATTATTGCCCTAATTACCCTTAATATAGTCATTATAATAATCATTATCTTAATTATTAATGTCATTTTCATTATTATAATGATTTTAATAATGATAATGGCAATAATGATAATTCTAGAAAGAATAACAACAATAAAATTTATTATAATAACAATAATAGCCGTGTTATAATTACTTTTATTATTATTTCTGTTATCATTGTCGTTATTATTAGTGTTATTAGTAGGAAATTATTAGAATTGTGTTGATTATTGCTATTATTGCAATTATTACGCAAATCATCATTATAAGTATCATTGTATAATTATTATCATAATTATTGTCCAAATTACTCTCATAATTACCATTATTATCGTCATTATTGTCATTATTGATGGGGTTATCATCAAAATCATCCCAATTAGCAGAATTAATGGTAAAATCATCATAATCATCATTTAAACTGGAAAAAGGGGGGTTTTCGACTCATCTCTCAGAAGGCTGTATTTTGCTAGATTTCGCCGGTTTTTCGACTTTTTGGATTTTTCTCCTTTTAGCCTTTTTCTCATTATAGATGGGCTTTATAATGATAATTATCATCATTATTGTCATTATCATCATCATTATTATCATTACTGTCATTATTGCCCTAATTACCCTTAATATAGTCATTATAATAATCATTATCTAAATTATTAATGTCATTTTCATCATTATAATGATTTTAATAATGATATTGACAATAATGATAATTCTTGAGATAATAACAATAATGATAATGATTATAATAACAATAATGGCCGGGATATATTTAATTTTATTTTTATTTCTATCATTGTCGTTATTATTAGTGTTATTAGTAGGAAAATCATTAGAATATTGTTGAGTATTCTTATTATCGCAATTATTAGGCAAATCATCATTATAACTATCATTATATAATTTTTATCATAATTATTGTCCTAATTACTCGCATGATTATCATTATTACCGTCATTATTGATGGGGTTATCATCAAAATCATCCTAATTAGTAGAATTATTGCTAAAATCATCATAATCATCATTTAAACTGGAAAAAGGGGGGTTTTCGACTCATCTCTCAGAAGGCTGTATTTTGCTAGATTTCGCCGGTTTTTCGACTTTTGGGATTTTTCTCCTTTTAGCCTTTTTCTCATTATAGATGGGCTTTATAATGATAATTATCATCATTATTGTCATTATCATCATCATTATTATCATTACTGTGATTATTGCCCTAATTACCCTTAATATAGTCATTATAATAATCATTATCTTAATTATTAATGTCATTTTCATTATTATAATGATTTTAATAATGATAATGGCAATAATGATAATTCTAGAAAGAATAACAACAATAAAATTTATTATAATAACAATAATAGCCGTGTTATAATTACTTTTATTATTATTTCTGTTATCATTGTCGTTATTATTAGTGTTATTAGTAGGAAATTATTAGAATTGTGTTGATTATTGCTATTATTGCAATTATTACGCAAATCATCATTATAAGTATCATTGTATAATTATTATCATAATTATTGTCCAAATTACTCTCATAATTACCATTATTATCGTCATTATTGTCATTATTGATGGGGTTATCATCAAAATCATCCCAATTAGCAGAATTAATGGTAAAATCATCATAATCATCATTTAAACTGGAAAAAGGGGGGTTTTCGAGTCATCTCTCAGAAGGCTGTATTTTGCTAGATTTCGCCGGTTTTTCGACTTTTTGGATTTTTCTCCTTTTAGCCTTTTTCTCATTATAGATGGGCTTTATAATGATAATTATCATCATTATTGTCATTATCATCATCATTATTATCATTACTGTCATTATTGCCCTAATTACCCTTAATATAGTCATTATAATAATCATTATCTAAATTATTAATGTCATTTTCATCATTATAATGATTTTAATAATGATATTGACAATAATGATAATTCTTGAGATAATAACAATAATGATAATGATTATAATAACAATAATGGCCGGGATATATTTAATTTTATTTTTATTTCTATCATTGTCGTTATTATTAGTGTTATTAGTAGGAAAATCATTAGAATATTGTTGAGTATTCTTATTATCGCAATTATTAGGCAAATCATCATTATAACTATCATTATATAATTTTTATCATAATTATTGTCCTAATTACTCGCATGATTATCATTATTACCGTCATTATTGATGGGGTTATCATCAAAATCATCCTAATTAGTAGAATTATTGCTAAAATCATCATAATCATCATTTAAACTGGAAAAAGGGGGGTTTTCGACTCATCTCTCAGAAGGCTGTATTTTGCTAGATTTCGCCGGTTTTTCGACTTTTGGGATTTTTCTCCTTTTAGCCTTTTTCTCATTATAGATGGGCTTTATAATGATAATTATCATCATTATTGTTTTATTCTTTTTTTTTATTACCCCAATTTTTAAATTGATTTAAAATTAAAAATGATAAAAAAATTATAATAAAAATGGGGGTAATAAAATAAAATAAAAAAATTATTTAAAAAAAGAAAAAATTTTTTTTTTAAATTTCTTTTTAAAATTAGGAAATGATTAAATTTTAAAATTCCCTTTTTTCAAAAAATTTCCATACTAATATTGGAAATAGAAATAATAATATCATTATCATTGTCATTATAAATTATCATTATTGTCATTATTATTTTAAATATCATTTTTATTATCATTTAAAATAGTTATAATGATAAAAATAAAAAATAATTAGCATAATAAATTTTTTTAAATTCAATAATATATTTTAAAAAAGATAATCAGGATATTTAAAGACTATAATGATAAAAAACATAAAAAGAAAAATGAAATAAATGAAAAATTATCATTAGTCCTTTAAAAATGAAATAAAGGGTTAAAAACCCCAAAAAAAAAAAAAACCAAAAAGCCTTTTGAAAAAAGAAAAAAACCCTTTTTTTCCCTTTTTTTTTTGGGAAAATTTTTAGGGTTTTAACATTAATTAAAAGGGGGTTATGATTATTTCCCTGATTATTCCTTTATTTTTCAAAATATGATAATTATATTATAATGGCAATGAAAACAAAAAAAGATAAAAATAAAAAAATTAATTTAAGATAATTTATAATTTAAAAAATAGCAATAATTAACTCTATTCCAAAATTTATTTCCAAAAAAATAAAAAAATTATTATAATTTAAATTTTTATTTCAAATTTTTTAAAACATTATTGTTTATATTATAAATGTTATAATAAAATTTAAAAATTTGCAATAATGAATAAGATAATAATTATAACAAGTAATGATTAAGGAAAAAAATATAAAAATGATGAAAGTAATGATAATAATGATAAAATTATATTTAGTTAATTTTTAATAAATAAACCAAAGTAAAAAACCAAAATTTTAAAAAAAAAAAATTTTTAAAATTTAAAAAAAACGGAAAAATTTGAGAAATGAAAATTTTTTAATGGTAATTATGAAAATTTTTAAATTTCCCCCTTAAAATTTTCAATAAAAATAATTTTTATTAAAAATTTCCCTTTTAATTTTTAAAAATTTTTTAAAAAAAAAATTTATTGCTTTTTTATCATTATATTTAAAAGTTTAAAATAAAAATAGAAAATAATTAATAATAATTATTTTAACTGCCAAAAATGATATAAAAAATAATGGAAAACTGAGTTTAAGTATAATGAAAAAACATAAAAAAAGACAATAATGATAAAAATATGATAATAATTAACATTAGTCCATTTATATTAATTTAAAAAAAAAATAATAAAAACCCAAAAATCGAAAAAAAGGCAAAATCAGCATTTTTTTGAGAGGAAGTAAAAAAAATTTTTGCTTTTTATTTAATTTTGAGGGTTTTAACATTATTCGGAATTTTGGGTTTCATGATATTCCTTTTTTATTAAAATGATGATAATTATGATGATAATGACAAATAATAAAATAAAAATGATAATATGTAAAAATAAAGATAATTTAAATTCTAATAATAGAATAATTAACTCTATTCCAATAATTTCCCTACTAATAATCAATAAAATAATATCTTATATTGTATTATAATTATTTTTATTGTCATTATTATTTTAATATCTTGTATTTCATTATAAAAATAGTTATAATGATAAAAATACAATAATTATTGATAATAATTTTTAAAAAATAAGATGATTTGTAAAATGTGTAAAACTATTGATTAATCCAAAAAAAATGCTTGATAATAATGAGTAATAATTTTTTAGTCCTTTAAAGAAATCCAGATTTAAAAACCCCAAGTGAAAAACGGAAAAAAATAGGGTTTCAGCCTTCGAAGAAACGTCGAAAAAAACCTTTTTCCTTTTTAAAGGTATTATAATTTTTCCCTAACAGGAAAGTAGAGATTTCCTAAGATTTTTTATTTTGACAATAATGATAAATTTTGAGATAAGCAAAGTTCAAAAATGATAATGGAAAAAAAAATTTTTTAATTTTATGAAATGAAAAAGTTTTTTTTAATTTTTAATGATTTTTCTTTTTTTTTATAAAAATTACTGGAAAAAATAAAAAACAAAAATTTAACTCTTTTTTATATAATTTCCATTTTTTAAAAGGGAATAAAAATAATAATTTTTAAATCATTTATATTGTATTATAAAAAATTTTTAATTGTCATTAAAAATTTCCTTTTAAATCATCATTATTCTAAATTTT